>NC_083898.1:4678339-4876168 GCF_032452875.1 Bos javanicus
ACATAATAAGGTAAGATCCTTCATTGTGAAAGCACAGGCATCCTAGAAAACAGGCCCTGACCTTGGCTTTTTTCATGGGTTTCCATCCTACCTAACAGTTAAGAAAGGTGAAGAAAGTGCAGGGGAGGGATGTAGGCATTTTCCCCTTTTCTGGTTTGTGCCTGTGAGGAAGCTAAGATGGCAAAGTAGAAGGCTGTGAGCTCACCTTTTCCTGTTTTAGCTCCAAAATTACAGCTTGTTGCTGAATGACCATTGACAGGAGAATGTTGGGTCCCCCCAAAATAAATAAATAAATAATAAGTAAAAATAAACAACACATGTCCAAGGGCAAAGGAAAAGCCCCAACAAGACTGTAGGAGCAGTGAATTTGCATTTAGAAATTTAGAATCAATACTTATTAGCCACTCTGTAAGTGCTCAATAAAACATTTTGTGCACCTATACCCAGAGACCGCAAAGAGACTGTCAGACTTGCCTTTGAGTAATTGTCTCCTGCAGAAGCATGGGTCAGCAATGGCCTGACAGGGAAGAGAGGCTCTGGCTGCTACCAACCTGGGTCATGCAGTTTGTGACATAAACCCTCTCAGAGGAGGTCACCTTTCAACCCACCATAAAGCAGCCTAGAATACAATCCACAAATTGCTTGATAATTATTCCTAAGAAATTTTTGTACATTTAAGGAAGTTCTAGGACCACTACAGATTTCTCAACCTGGGATCCAGCAAAGAGACTGAGAATCCCCAGAAAATTTGACTTTGGAGGCCAGTGGGATTTGATTATAGAACTTCGACAGGCCTGAAACAGACTGTTGGAGGGCACAAACAAAACCTTGTGTGCACCAGAAGCCAAGAGGAAGGAACAGTGTCCCCACAAGAGACAGAGCCACAAGAGACTATCTAAAAGCTTTAGATAGTCCAGGACTCTCAGGCAGAGGCGTGGTCCAAGAGTGGGATGTAGTGAGGTGATTGGCACTGAATACAAGAGTGCTTGCTCAAGTCATTTTGATAGCGGTCCCAATTACTTTCATTACCCATACCATAGTTTGGCCTCAGTTTAAACAACAGGGCCTGAACACAGCCACACTGATCAAGAGAAAATTGGATTAAAGATTTACTGAATATGGTCCCATATATCATAACATGACCCAGGTTCACTCACAGTCTGTCTCTCCCATCAAGAAGTTTCCAAACTCCTCTTATCCTTATCCATCAGAGGGCAGACAGAATGAAAACCACAATGACATAAAATTAACCAAACTGATCAAATGGATCACATCCTGTCTACCTCAATGAAACTATGAGACATGCCATGTAGGGCCACCAAGGATGGATTGGATATGGTGGAGAATTCTGACAAAATGTGGTCCATTGGAGAAGGGAAATGGAAAGCCACTTCAGTATTCTTTCTTTGAAAACTCCATGAACAATGTTGAAAAGCAAAAACAGGACACCGAAAGATGAACACTGCAAGTTGTTAGGTGCCCTATATATGTTTGAAAATCAGTGAAGAAGTAACTTCAGAAAACAGGACAAGATAGAGCCAAAGGAAGAACAATACCCAACTGTGGATATAACTGGTGATAAAAGTAAAGTTGATGCTGTAAAGAACGATATTTCACAGGAACCTAGAATGTTAGGTTCACGAATGAAAGTAAATTGGAAGTGATCAAACAGAAGATGACAAGTGTGAACATCAAACTTTCAGGAATGTGAATTACAATTCACTGGAAGGGACAAATTTAATTCAGATGACTATTCAGAAAGCCCAAGAGTTTATATGAAAACACAATGAAATAGTCAACCATTTGATCGCTCAACCAGGGATCAAACCTGGGCCCCTGGCAGTGAGAGTACCGAGTTCCAACCACTGGATCACTGGGGTATTCCCCTCCTGAAACAGGACAAAGGATCCTATGGTCCTTGTGCCCCATTTCTTCTGCCTGAGTTTGTCTGTGGAAAATTTTTAGCCAAAGATGAAGTTTAATGAGAGAAAAGAGAACATGCAGAAATAAAGGAAAATAGTCAGAGGAGATCAAATCACAATAGTTTAGTAATTTTCTTCTTAATTATTTCAGAATAGAAAGTGAAATGTAAGACAAATATAGGAATTTGTTGGCATCACCAATGTAAATTTTAATCCTCATTACCCTGCATGATCAGGCTCCTATTTGGTAGATCAGTTGTAATTAGTATGACTTTCATATAATGAAGATGGCTGATGAGTTGACCTTGAAAGAGAGGTAGTAGATGCATCAGTGATTGTTGGCATTTGGAACCATGCCTGTCAGTTGCAGTTTAGGAAGAGTATCCTCATGGGCTGACATATTGCTCTATCTAACTGTAAAGGTAAAAGTTCGCTCATCAGTCAAAATCATTTGTCTGTAATGGATATACAATGTGGTACTGAGAAGTAGAAATAGTCATAGTAGCAAAATTTTCACTGTGACCATGTGCTTCTTTGGAGCTGCTCAGTGAATGCTGGTATAGAAAAGATCAACCGATTTTAAAAGTTTGTTTGATCTATCACAATTTATTCTTTCAGTCTATTGACATTGATGATGAAGAATAATGTCAATTTGAGTTGGGGCACTTGTATTAGCAACTATGTGGCTGGTAGAAGGCTTTCATGTGAAAGACACACTTAAATTTGTGGAGGCTGAAAATACACAATCTCCTCTAATTTCAGGGAAAATCCAAGATATACGATCATCCACATAACTCCTTCCTTAAGTATGCTTCATCTTGTAATCTCGAACGCATGAAAGTACTGGAGAGACATTTTTAATGCCAACTTTTCTTTTCAATCTTACTAAAACTTGGGGATAGCATTTCTTAACATTTGGATAATGGTAGAATTTCAACGAAAATCAAAGAAGAAAATTATTAGTGTCTTTTGAAACTGAGGTAAAAATAGAGTAACAAAGCCAAACTCTAAAAACTGATGGTTTTAATTATACAAATATAATAGCCTCAAATAATATACCCCCATTAATAGTTTTAAATACTTATTCATTCAAATTTATTTTGCTCCTCGTGTAAAAATATTTTGTATAACTAAACCAGATACCCCTTTAAGTGGCTTCAGGATTTCTGTCGGATTCCAAGTTGCTAGGGGAACTTAAAATTTAAATTTGTTACACTTAAAATGTCTTAATACCAGCTGTTCTCAAATTGAAAAGAAGAGATATATATTTCAACAGCATGTTATCTGAATTTTAAAGTCAGTATTAGAAAGGCAATGCCAAAGACTGCTCAAACTACCACAATGCCAATTAATGCTCAAACTATTGCATAAATGCACTCATCCCACACGCTAGTAAAGTAATGCTCAAAATTCCCCAAGCCAGGCTTCAGCAATACATGAACCGTGAACTTCCAGATGTTCAAGCTGGTTTTAGAATAAGTAGAAAAACCAGAGATCAAATTACAAACATCCACTGGATCATCGAGAAAGCAAGAGACTTCCAGAAAAACATCTATTTCTCTTTTATTGACTGCATGTATGGATCACAATAAACTGGGGAAAATTCTGAAAGAGATGGGAATACCAGACCACCTGACCTGCCTCTTGAGGAACCTATATGCAGGTCAGGAAGCAACAGTTAGAACTACACATGAAAAAACTGGTTCCAAATAGGAAAAGGAGGATTTCAAGGCTGTATATTGTCACCCTGTTCATGTAACTTATATGCAGATTACATCATGAGAAACGCTGGCTGGGCTGGAAGAAGCACAAGCTGGAATCAAGATTTCTGGGAGAAATATCAATAACCTCAGATATGCAGATGACACCACCCTTATGGAAGAAAGTGAAGAGGAACTAAAAAGCCTCTTCATGAAAGTGAAAGTGGAGACTGAAAAAGTTGGCTTAAACTCAACATTCTGAAAACAAAGATCATGGCATCTGGTCCCATCACTTCATGGGGAAGTGGAATAGGTGGGGAAACAGTGGAAACAGTGTCAGATTTTATTTTTTTGGGGCTCCAAAATCACTGCAGATAGTGACTGCAGCCATGAAATTAAAAGATGCTTATTCCTTGGAAGGAAAGTTATGACCAACTTATATAGCATATTCAAAAGCAGAGACATTACTTTGCCAACAAAGGTTCGTCTAGTCAAGGCTATGGTTGTTTTTTTTTTTAATTTTTATTTTTTTTATTTTATTTTTAAACTTTACATAATTGTATTAGTTTTGCCAAATATCAAGGCTATGGTTTTTTAGTGGTCATGTACAGATGTGAGTGTTGGACTGTGAAGAAAGCTAAGCACCAAAGAACTGATGCTTTTGAACTGTGGTTTTGGAGATAACTCTTGAGAGTCCCTTGAACTGCAAGGAGATCCAACCAGTGCATTCTGAAGGAGATCAGCCCTGGGATTTCCTTGGAAGGAATGATGCTAAAGCTGAAACTCCAGTACTTTGGCCACCTCATGTGAAGAGTTGACCCATTGGAAAAGACTCTGATGCTGGAAGCGATTGGGGGCAGGAGGAAAATGGACGACAGAGGATGAGATGGCTGGATGGCATCACAGAGTCAATGGACGTGAGTCTGTGCATTTCATGACCATTTTATCCCATGGTGCTGAGAACGTCCATTCTCAGGTTTGCCAAAGATTTTGTTGACAGGTCACTCAAAGTGCTGTTACTGGACTAGGCCATAAAACAGTATCCAAAATTCTCTGTACCACCTCTTACTGGCCTCTTGGTCAAGGAAAATATTCTATCTTGTTGCTTCTTCCCATACCTAAAGTTACACTGTTCCCATCAATTTCATATAGGACTATATACTATTCTATTAGAGGCCTCACACACACATTTGATGATGTAAGAAACAGTAATTTTGTAAAACATGTGAAATACAAATAACATAGTCAGCAGTATTAGTAAAGTCACAAGTAAGACTTAAGAGCTTCCATTCAATGTAGCCCATTATATCTCAGGTAATGTGACTAAGTCTGTTCTGTAGAATCTTTCTTTTTTAATATAAATTTATTTTAATTGGAATCTAATTAATTTACAATATTGTATTAGTTTTGCCATACATCAACATGAATCCACCACAGGTGTACACTTGTCCCTCATTCTGAAGCGCCGTCCCACCTCCCTCACTGTACAATCCCTCTGGGTCATCCCAGTGCACCAGTCCCAAGCATCCTGTATCCTGCATCAAACCTGGACTGGCGATTCATTTCATGTATGATATTATACATGTTTCAATGCCGTTTTCCAAAATCATCCAATCATCTCCCTCTCCCACAAAGTCCAAAAGACTGTTCTACACATCTGTGTCTCTTTTGCTGTCTCACATAAAGGGTTATTGTTACCATCTTTCTAAATTCCATACAGTATATTGTATTGGTGTTTTTCTTTCTGTCTTACTTCACTCTGTGTAATAGGTTCCAGTTTCATCCACCTCATTAGAACAGATTCAAATGTATTCTTTTTAGTAGCTGAGTAATACTCCATTGTGTATATGTACCACACCTTTCTTATCCATTCGTCTGCTGATGGACATCTAGGTTGCTTCTATGTCTTGGCTATTATGAACAGTGCTACGATGAACATTGGGGTACACATGTCTCCTTCAATTCTGGTTTCCTCAGTGTCTATGCCTAGTAGTGGGATTGCTGGGTCATAAGGCAGTTAGTTCTATTTCCAGTTTTTTTTTTTTTTTTTAAGAATCTCCACACTGTTCTCCATAGTGGCTGTACTAGTTTGCATTCACACCAACAGTGTAAGAGGGTTCCCTTTTCTTATACTGATCACTTTCAACTATATTCCTAAGTTTCTGAGGAAAAGTGAATGATATAACATCATTCAATTCACCTTGTTGAGAGAAAGAAAATGTGGAACATAGTCTTTTGATCACAGATTCTGTAGATACAGCCTGAAAAGCATCTTCTTGATGCACAAATCTCAAGACCAAGTCCCCAGTTAAGTGTGTAATCACACAAAGGAGATATTATGGAGATTTCTGAAATGGTTGATTCATTTTTAGGAGACACACCTTCAATTTTTGAAGAAATAGGAAATAAATAAATCTCAAACAAATCTTTCTTCAGCCAGTTTTCTCATTTGTCGGATTTTACACTGTGACTTCAAATGCGGCTTGGCTGGCCTACACAGATAAACTGTGTAGACCATCACAGTGGTTCTCAAATTGAATAGCTGTGACATCACAGAATCACGGATCTCCTAGAAAAAAGGATAACATTCAGCCATTGTTTATTTCTCTATGAAATAAGTTGCATCATTAAAATATAGGCTACTCACATAAATAGTATCTAAAGACATGAAACCTGGAAAATTCCATTTCTAAAAAATATTTTGCACACACAAATCCCATCTGTAAATTTACTTGATTCCTGAAATAAAAGTCATTGACCTCCCTTATGTACACAAACTCTTAGCTGTCAGTACTGTTACCAAACCAAACTTGGTTCTGCATGCTTGTGTGCAGTAAAGTCAATCAATTGAATTTGGCTTGCCCTGAAGGCAAGTGTAGTGTTTATTGCAGAGAACAGAAAGGAATCCATGCTTAACCAGTGCTTAGAAGGCCCACATTCCACAAAAGTTTTCAGGGAATGGCATTTAAAGACAAAATGGGGGGTGGGCCATGGGGTGTGTGTGATCAGTTTTAGGACATCCTTCTAATGTGCTATTACTGGGGAAATTGAGACACAACATAATCACCCATCTGGTTCCAATGATGCTGGTGTCTGTGTACTTCGGCTTTTCAGCATGGTAAGGGCTTCAGCATTTATAAGACTGCTCACAAGATATGGCTCAGAATATTATCCATAGTCCTTGTGGAGGAACAAAAATGTCCTTGAATTTTTGTAATGGCTAAATCATTATTTTGTGTTGCTTGACCATTTTCCTTTGTTTCTATCTTTTTTCCCCTCTCTGATTAGAGCCACTCTTGGAACTAGGTGAAGTCTGAAATCCCCTACCTCTTTCCTACTTTTTTTCATACTTTTTTTCTTAAGTAGGTACAGCTTAAATTGAGAAAAATGAATATAGTTTTGGAATGGGAGATTGACTATAAATGTAGCATAAAATGTCAGTTGCAGGCTCAATTTGTTTTCACATATCCCCAAGTCTTAGAGGGAGAGAGTCAAAAACAACTTTGGCTATTTTCTGTTGAAATGTAGCCCGGAGTTGGAAATAATCCTGAGATCTCAGCTTGACATCAGTATTTTGTGTTGGGCAAACATTATAGATCTCTTTTTTTGCCCCATAAAACCGTGAAAAGCATTTGAAAATTAGTAGACATTTTTAAGGAGAAGGCAATGGCACCCCACTCCAGTACTCTTGCATGGAAAATCCCATGGGCAGAGGAGCCATGGGGTCGCTAAGAGTAAGATATGACTGAGCAAGTTCACTTTCTCTCTTCACCTTCATGCATTGGGGAAGGAAATGGCAACCCACTCCAGTGTTCTTGCCTGGAGAATCCAAGGGGTGGGGGAGCCTAGTGGGCTGCCATCTATGGGGTCACACAGAGTTGGACATGACTGAAGCGACTTAGAAGCAGCAGCAGCAGACATTTGTCAAAGAAAAGCAAAGAGTGATGCAAAATAGTCCTCGTATTTAGATTCAACCAAGAAAATAAATGTTCAAGTATTTCCTCTTACATGTACTAAAAAACCAAGTAGGAAACATTCTATACCTGCATCTTAATGTTTTTTCCACTGCTGTTACACAAAACAGGATTATAAGCCAGTTTATATCTCAGTATATTCATCTCACACGCTAGTAAAGTAATGTTCAAAATTCTCCAAGCCAGGCTTCAACAATACATGAATCGTGAAATTCCAGGTGTTAAAGCTGCTTTTTTAAGGGCAGAGGAAAATGAGATCAAATTGCCAACATCTGCTACTTCATCAAAAAATCAAGAGTTCCATAAAAATCGTCTATTTCTGTTTTATTGACTAAGCCAAAGCCTTTGACTGTGCAGATCACAACAAACTGCAGAAAATTCTGAAAGATTTGGAGATACGAGACCACCTGACTCTCCTCTTGAGAAATCTGAATGCAGGTCAGGAAGCAACAGTTTAGAACTGGACTTGGAAAAATTAGACTGGTTCCAAATAAACAGAATAGATCAAGGCTCTGTATTTTCATCCTGATTATTTAACTTATATGCAGGGTACATCATGAGAAACCATGGGATGGAGGAAACACAACCTGGAATCAAGATTGCCAGGAGGACTATCAATAACCTCAGATATGCAGAGGACATAAAGAAGAAGAACTAAAGAGCTTCTTGATGAAAGTGAAAGAGCAGAGTCAAAAAGTTGGCTTAAAGCTCAACATTCAGGAAACAAAGTTCATGCCATTACACACACACACACACACACACACACACACACACACACACACACTTCTTTATTTGGTTCTACCAGGCCTTAACTGCTGCATGTGGAATCTAGTTCTCCAACTAGGGATCAAACATGGAACCTCTGATTTGAGATCATGGTGTCTTAGCCACTGTATCACTAAGGATGGCACCTGTTGTCGAATTTTATTATGATCACCATGCAGATGGTGTGAAATGATACTTCATTGTAGTTTTGGTTTATGGGCTTTACAATGTTGAGGTAATTTTTGCTATACTCAATTTCTGTTCAGGTTTTTCTGTTTTGTTTTTGTTTTTTTTTTCCTTAATCAAATGCCTTTGTTGAATTTTATCAAAGCATTTTTCGGCATTTATTAAAGTAATCCTATGGCTTTAATCCTTAAATTTGTTATGGTGTATCTGATTGATTGATATACAGCTATTGGGGAATGTTTGCATATCTGGAGCAAATCTTACTTAATCATGCTGTTTAATACTTTTATGTGTTGTTGGATTCTTCTTGGGAGTATTTTGTTGAGGATGTGTGCATCTATGTTCATCTATGTGATATTAGTCTACAATTTTCCTTTTCTGCATTATCTTTGGTTTTGCTATCAGGCTGATGCTGCACTTGTTAGATTTTCCTACCACTTTAGTTTTTTGGAAGAGTTTCAGAAGTGCATGTGTTAATGTTTATATTCAGTTCAGTTCAGTTCAGTTCAGTCGCTCAGTCATATCCGACTCTTTGCAACCCCATGAATTGCAGCATGCCAGGCCTCCCTGTTCGTCACCAACTCTGGAGTTCACTCAAACTCAAGTTCATTGAGTTGGTCATGCCATCCAGCCATCTCATCCTCTGTCATCCCCTTGTCCTCCTGCCTCCAATCCCTCCTAGCATCAGAGTCTCTTCTAATGAGTCAACTCTTCACATGAGGTGGCCAAAGTACTGGAGTTTCACCTTTAGCATTATTCCTTCCAAAGAACATCATTCCTTCCGAAGAAGGATAGGTCTCCTTCAGATTGGACTGTTTGAAAATCCTTGCAGCCCAAAGGACTCTCAAGAGTTTTCTCCAACACTGCATTTCAAAAGCATCAATTCTTAGGCGCTCAACTTTCTTCACAGTCCAACTCTCACATCCATACATGACCATTGGAAAAACCATAGGCTAGACTAGATGGACCTTTGTTGGCAAAGTAATGTCTCTGCTTTTGAATATGCTATCTAGGTTGGTCATAACTTTCCTTTCAAGGAGTAAGCGTCTTTTAATTTCATGGCTGTAATCACCATCTGCAGTGATTTTGGAGCCCCCCAAAACTAAAATCTGACACTGTTTCATTTCTGCATCTATTTCCCATGAAGTGATGGGACCAGATGCCATAATCTTCATTTTCTGAATGTTGAGCTTTAAGCCAACTTTTTCACTCTCCACTTTCACTTTCATCAAGAGGCTTTTTTGTTCCTCTTCACTTTCTTCCTTAAGGGTGGTGTCATCTGCATATCTGAGGTTATTGATATTTCTCTTGACAATCTTGATTCCGTCTTGTTGATATTTCTCCTGGCAATCTTGATTCTAGCTTGTTCTTCTTCCAGCCCAGCCAGCGTTTTTCATGATGTGATCTGCATATAAGTTAAATAACAAGGGTGATAATATACAGCCTTGATGTACTCCTTTTCGTATTTGGAACCAGTCTGTTGTTCCTTGTCCAGTTCAAACTGTTGCTTCCTGCCCTGCATATAGATTTCTCAAGAGGCAGGTCAGGTGGTCTGGTATTCCCATCTCTTTCAGAATTTTCCACAGTATATTGTGATACACACAGTCAAAGTCTTTGCCTTAGTCAATAAAGCAGAAATAGATGTTTTTCTGGAAGTCTCTTGCTTTTTTGATGATTGAGCAGATGTTGGCAATTTGATTTCTGGTTCCTTGCCTTTTCTAAAACAAGCTTGAACATGTGGAAGTTCACGGTTCACGTATTGCTGAAGCCTGGCTTGGAGAATTTTAAGCATTACTTTTCTGGTGTGTGAGATGAGTACAAATGTGCGGTAGTTTGAACATTCTTTGGCATTGCCTGTCTTTGGGATTGGAATGAAAACTGGCCTTTTCCAGTCCTGTGGCCACTGCTATGTTTTCCAAATTTAGTGGCATATTGAGTGCAGCACTTTCACAGCATCATCTTTCAGGATTTGAAATAGCTCAACTGGAATTCCATCACATCTACTAGCTTTGATCATAATGATGCTGTCTAAAACCCACTTGACTTCACATTCCAGAATGTGGCTCTAGGTGAGTGATCACACCATCGTGATTATCTTGGTCTTGAAGGTCTTTTTTGTTCACTTGTTCTGTGTTCTTGCCACCTCTTCTTAATATCTTCTTCTTCTGTTAGGTCCATATTATTTCTGTCCTTTATCGAGTCCATCTTTACATGAAATGTTCCCTTGGTATCTATAATTTTCTTGAAGAAATCTCTAGTCTCTCCCATTCTGTTGTTTTCCTCTAGTCCTTTGCATTGATCACTGAGGAATGCTTTCTTATCTCTTACTGCTATTCTCTGGAATTCTCCATTCAGACGCTTATATCTTTCCTTTTCTCCTTTTCTTTTTACATCTCTTCTTTCATAGCTATTGTGCTTTTTTGCATTTCTTTTCTATGGGGATGTTCTTGATCTCTGTCTCCTGTACAATGTCAGGAACCTCTGTCCGTAGCCCATCAGGCACTCTATCAGATCTAGTCACTTACATCTATTTGCTACATCTGTATAATCATAAGGGATAGTATTTTAGGTCATGCATGAATGGTCTAGTGGTTTTCCCTACTTTCTTCAATTTATGTCTGAATTTAGCAATAAGGGGTCATGATCTGAGCCACAGTCTGCTCCCCGTCTTGTTTTTGCTGACTGTATACAGCTTCTCCATCTTTGGCTGCAAAGAATATAATCAATCTGCTTTCGGTGTTGACCGTCTGGTGATGTCCAAGTGTAGAGTCTTCTCTTGTGTTATTGGATGATGATGTTTCCTATGACCAGTGTGTTCTCTTGGCAAAACTCTGTTAGCCTTTGCCCTGCTTCATTCCATATTCCAAGGCCAAATCTGCCTGTTAATCCAGGTGTTTCTTGACTACCTACTTATGCACTCCAGGCCCTATACTGAAAAGGACATCTTTTGGGGTGTTAGTTCTCAAAGGTCTTGTGGTTCTTCATAGAAAAGTTCAAGTTCAGCTTCTTCAGCATTACTGGTTGGAGCATAGGCTTGGATTACTGTGTTATTGAATGGTTTGCCTTGGAAACGAACAGAGATCATTCTTTAGTTTTTGAGATTGCATCCAAGTACTGCATTTTGCACCCTTTTGTTGACCATGATGGCTACCTCATTTCTTCTAAGGGATGCCTGCCCACAGTAGTAGATATAATGGTCATCTGAGTTAAATTTACCAATTCCAGTCCGTTTTAGTTTGCTGATTCCTAAAATGTCGACGTTCACTCTTGCCATCTCCTGTTTCACTGCTTCCAATTTGCCTTGAATTATGGCAATATGGCAATATGAATTATGGAATAACATTCCAGGTTCCTATGCAATATTGCTCTTTACAGCATCGGACGTTGCTTCTCTATCACCAGTCACATCCACAACTGGGTATTGTTTTTGCTTTGGATCCATCCCTTCATTCTTTCTGGAGTTATTTCTCCACTGATCTCAGTAGCATATTGGGCACCTACAGACCTGGGGAATTCCACTTCAATATCCTATTATTTTGCCTTTTCATACTGTTCAATACTGAAGTGGTTTGCTGTTCCCTTCTCCAGTGAACCACATTTGTCAGACCTGTCCACCATGGCCCACCCATCTTGGTGGTCCCACAGGGCATTGCTTAGTTTCATGGAGTTAGACAAGGCTGTGGTCCATGTGATTAGATTGACTAGTTTTCTGTGATTATGGTTTCAGTGTGTCTGCCCTCTGATGGCCTCTTGCAAAAATCTTACTTGGTTTTCTCTAACCTTGTACTTGGGGTATCTCTTCACAGCTGCTCCAGCAAAGCACAGCCACTGCTCCTTATCTTGGATAAGTGTTATCTTTTCACCACTGCTCCTCCTGACTTTGAACGAGGAATAGCTCCTCTCGATCCTCCAGCACCCACTCACCCACCGCTCCTTGGACATGGGGTTGCTCTTCTTGGCCGCCGCCCCTGACATTGGTCATGGGGTAGCACCTTCTGGCTGCCATCCCTGGCTTTGGACATCAAGTAGCTTCTCCCAGCCACTGCCCGTGGCCTCCAAAATCTAAATATTTGATTCAAACAATCTTAAAAGGCCAAATAAGCAAGAATAATAAGAAAGCTTACAAATGAGAAAGAAAAAAAAAAGTGAACCACCACACGGCATAGCCATTGTAAGTATAATGAATGTTACCTAGGATCCCTGCTTTCAATGTTTTGGTCTTAAACATGAGCCACAGCACAGCTCTACCTCTCAGGAAAGCCCGTCCAAATGTGGGCAGAACTGAACTCTGAATCTTCGGTAGGGACAGATCACACTCTAATTTTGGATAATTCCTATTTGTTCGTAGAGTGTCCAGAGCCTGGGTATTTTCATTCTTTGGAAATCTATTGTCCTTTTTGTGTTCCATAGAGAAAGCATCTGCACAGTTGATTGTATGTATCTAATCTTCAGCTTTCTCCTCTGGTGAGAAAGTTTTCAATCCTTTTCCTTATTGCCCTGATCCTGAGTCTCAGATGTTGTTTCATGACAACATTTCCATGTGGTCACCAAAGGAAGCTACCTTAAGACCCTTGTGGAGCACTTGGGCCTGCCTTGGTCAGCAGAGAAGGAAGTGGTACAGCTGCTTGGACTGTTTGAACCCTGGTGGTGTTAGTTTTGCTGACAAGCCAGCAACCATAGGCAAAAAAAGTTACAACTCTAATGGGATAATCTTCTAGCCTGCGATGTCAGAAGCATGAGTGGTAGTTCTGGCTAGTCTTTTTCTATTGTCTGATAGTAGGTCTTAGCATGTGGCAAGAGGGAGGAATTCATGCTGTCACCACCTCTTCTGTATGACTGAGCCCTAAGGTCCTGCTTCTTTGTCAGCTTGGGATTTTTCAAAAGACATTCCTTTCTACACACTTTGTCATCCCAGATCCATCATTCCATCTCCACATAGTCAAAAGCAGTCCCCTCCCAGGTTGGCTTTCTAATGTCATGTTTCATATTCCAGAGCCTATGCACAATAGTTGACCTGCATTGCAGTTTAGGGGATTCAGGACCACACCACACGTTCTCTGTTTGATTCTCACACTAGACAAACTAAATGGAATCAGATTCTTCACCTTGCTTCCTTTCAGTCAAAAGAAATTTAAGTTTAGTGAGGTGACTTGCCTTAATTCTCAAGGTATTCCCTGCTTCTCCATCTCCCACCCCAGGACACAGGCTTGGTTCTATTCCTCTCATCCTCCTTCTCTCATCTTCCCTCCATTTTCCCCAGCTATGTCTAGTTTCCATGTAGTCTTCTCTGTTGAGCTAGGTCTTCTGGTAATATTCATTTGAGGGCTCCACCATCAGTCCAGAACAACTCCTCTGTAATGGAGATACGATGTGGTTCTGAGAAGAAGATGTAATTGTAGTAGCAAAGTCCTCAACATGGCCATTACTTGAGTGTAGATACTATGTGCATGCCAATTAAAAATGCTCAACTTTTTTAAAACAGCAGGCTGATCTACCACAATTTGGTCTGTTTGTCTAACTGATATTGATGATGGAGAAGGTAAGTCACATGGAAATAGGGCACTTGCATTAATGACTATTTGGCTGATATGAGGCTTTTGTATGAAAGGCACGCTTAAACTTGTGGAGGCTGAAAATGCACTATCTCCTTTCATTTCTGGAAGAAAATCAGTTACAATCATCTTTGTTGACTCTTGCTTTAACATGTTTCTTGTTATCTCGAACTAATGAAGATATTGGAGACACATTGTTAATCTCAACTCTTCTTTGCATTCTTACTAAAATTTGGGGATGACCTCTTTTGAAATTTGGATTATAGTAGGTCTGTAATTAAAATCAAAGAATAAAGTTATTTAGTCATTTTATAAACCAAGGTAAAACTGACAAAGCTAAGCTATAAAAAATTTATTCCCTTATGATACCAATTAAATAGGATCAAATAAAACACCTCCATTAGTAGTTTTAACAGGTAACATGTTAGAAACAATTATGGTCCTCAACTGAAAGTATGTTGTATACCTACAGTACATACTACTTTAAGTAGCTTCAGGACTTGTATCTGGTTTCACATTGCTAGGGAAGTTTTTTAAGCATCCAATATTTTAACCTCCAGCTATTCTCAGCTTCAAAAAATAAAACTTTTCAATGATTTGTTAGCTTAAGTTTAAATTCTGTTTTATCTACATATGTGAACATGCTTTCTAGGTCACTTGATTTAATCTTACATATTGCCAATAAGTGAAAATTTTGGAATACCTTGCTCAAAAGAGAGTTTTTCTTCTTCCAGAAAGTCAGGTAATGAAGCAGATCTTTGAAAAGTTTGTCACTTTTTGCTAAATCCATAAAGGTTAAACTGTCAAACTAAATTTTCCATATTCTTGATTTCAAATATTCTGAAAGACAACTTTCCAAGACTTCTTTCTTAAAGAGTTTGTCATTGATCACTATACAAGTGCGACTCTCATCCCACCAAATATGTTCAAACTGATCACTTTCAACTATTAAAAAAAAAAAAAGTTTTTGTGGCAATGTGAGTGAAAGAAAATCATTAAGCTCATCTGTTTCAGAGACAAAAGATGTGTAGCATGGCCTTTTTATCACAACTTCCTCAGACAAATCCTGAAAACCATATTCTTCATAGATCTCAAAACTGAGTCCCCAGAACAAAAGAAGATCCAGTGGAGGTTTCTGAACCAGTTGATTCATCTTTAGGAGGCCCATCTTGAATTTCTAAAGAAATATGTGTCATCTCAGAAAAATCTTTCTTCAGATAGTTTTCTCATTTGTCTGATTTTACACACTGCAACTTCAAATGCCGCTTGGCTGGCCTACTGAGAGAAATTCTCTAGATCATCACAGTGGTTCTCAAAGAGAAAAATCAATTGAAGGGTAGCTTTGACATCACAAAGCCACTGGTCTCCTAGCAATTGAAGGGTAATGTTCAACCAGTGTTTACTTCAGCATCAACTTAAAATACAGACTGCTTACAGAAACAGTAACCAAAACCATGAAGCCTGCAAAACCTCATCCCTAAAGAATTTTACACAGAAAACTCACGTCAATAAATCTGCTTGGTTTCTGAAATAAAAGTGATTTGTCACCCTTCTGTACACATTCTTAATATTCAGTACTGTTACCCACGCAAATTTGGGTCTACTTGTTTCTGTGCAATAAAATCAATCAACTGACTGTGGGTTTCAGTGAAAGCACATGTTTATTGTACGACCCAACAAGGTGTACTACTAGATGGTGCTTCAAATCCCCAAATACTTTCAGGGGAAGGATTTTAATGACAGAGTGAGGGTGGGCCATGTGGTGTGTGATCAGTTTTGGGACATGCTACTAGTGGCCTGTTACTGAGGATATTGGGAGTCAACAACATTGACCACCTGGTTCCAATTACTCTGTGGTCTATGTACTTAAATTTCAGCCTGGTTGGGGCTTTAGCATCTCTAAAACTGTCCACAGGATATTGCCCAGAATGTTATCTATGGCACTTGAGGAGGAACTAAAGACCCTTGAATTTGCTTATTGGCTAAGTCATTACTATTCTCTATCGCTTGATTATTTTGCTTTGTTTCTGGCTTTTCAAGACTCTCTGATTAAAATTATTCTTGGAACATGAAGAGGTCTACAATCTCCTACCTCTCTCAGTTTTCATACTTTTCAATTATAAGAAAGGAAATAAAGTGTTGGACTTAGAGCTCGATCATAAATATGACTGAAAATCTCATTTGCAGGTTCGATTTATTTTTCAGGTTTCCCAGCTCTTGGAGTGTTTGAGTCAGCAACAACTTTGGTTATTTCCTGTTGAGAGGGAGCATGGAGTTGGAAATAATACTGAGATCTCAGCTTGGTATCCATATTTTCTGTTATACAAACATATCTGTCTATTTTATATAGCTATTATTCATCTGTCTATATACATAAATATCTATGTGTGTGTGTGTGTGTGTGTGTGTGTGTGTGTGTGTGTATATGTATATCTTTGTCATTAAACCTGGACAAACATTTGAAAATTGGTAGATATTTATTAAAAGGGGAGAGATATAAGAGTGCTCATATTTTACATGCAGCCAAGAAAACATATTTTGAAGTATTTCCACTATATATAGTCAATAACCGAGTAGACATTTGAATCATTCTACATTTTGCTTTTATTTTTTTCCATTGATGTTATACCTAAGAGGAATTAAAATCCATTGTACTTTTGTTTATACACACACACACACACATGTACATAGGTACATATGTCAAAATATAATTTTAGGCAACTTTATTTAGGTAGCCAAACTCTTTGCTTGCTCCCAAGATCGTAAATGAACAGTTTGGGAAGCCAAACATTACTTAACTTTATTCAGACCTTGTTACTGAAAGCCTCTCCTTTAATCTAGCTTGTCTTCCACTGTTTTATCTTTAATAAGTGATAGCGTTCATACTTATGAGGACATCTTGAGCCCATAAAATTGCAACTCTCATTTGCTTAGAGATATTGTTTGAAGACAGCTGTTACTGTACTCATGTTGGATACAGTTTTAAACATTCAAGTCTGTAGTGACATAGGAACATATCAGAACCACATGCACAATGGGCACCTGTTTTAGTATGTCTCTTCTGGCTAGCTGAACATTGAAATTATATGATGTGTACATCAAAATCTATAATTCAGTATTGAAAATTTTCTTCCATCACTTTAAACTTCTGGCATCAAATATTTCAAAGGAAATAATTGATGATCAAAATTTCTCTCTCTTCATGCCACAGGGGTTCAGTTTCCTGCCCCGTCCACATCCTGTCTTTTGTTTCTTGTCCTGTTTTGTATTTTTGTAGCTGCCACATTAGAGAAAATCTAAATAGATAACATGAACAGGCTCAATATATTATGTTAATGGAGAAATATATTATAGGCTGTATATTTTGTCAACATTTTACCCAGTTTTCACAGAAGCATAGCACAAATGCTCCAGCAGAAAACTTAAAACCAACAGTATTATATATAATGAGTAACTATCATCTTAGAATACTCCCAGAAAATAATTTCTTATCCAAAACTTTGAGCGAAAACAAAGGTACAAGAATACAATAATTCTCAATGTTGATAGGACAGCATAGGGTAAGCAGTACTTTGATTTCTCAATATTATACAAAGTAAGATCATGGCATCTGATCCCAGAACTTCATGGGAAAAAGAAGTGGAAAGGGCAGAACCAGTGACAGATTTTCCCTTTTGTGGCTCTAAGTCCACTATAGACAGCTATAAAATTAGAAGACAACTACTTCCTGGAAGAAAAACTCTCACAAATTTAGAATGCATGTTTAAAAATGAAGTATGACTTGACCAATGCAGGCACGTAAAGTCACATCTATGGTCTTTCCAGCAGATATGTACAGATGTGAGAATACCAAACTGATCCATGGGGGATGACTTGTGAGTGTGGATGGCAAGGAGATCAAGCCAGTAAAACATAAAGGAAATCAACTCTGAAGAGGCATTAGAATCACTGATGCTGAAGCTGAGTCCCCAAAGCTTTGACCACCTGAGCAAAGGACTCAATAGAAAATACCCTGCTTTATAGGAAACAATGAAATCGGGATGTGACACGGGTTAGAGAGGAGGAGAAGGTTGTATAGCTTCACGCACTCAATTGATATGATCTCAGGCAGATCCTGGGTGATGATGACGGACAGACAGGCCTTGCGTGCTGCAGGCCAAGAGGTCACAAAGAGTCAGACATGGCTTTGTGACTGAACAACAACAACATTTCAGTTAAATTAAGTTTTTAAAAAAAGTTAAAAAGTTCAGTAAAATGGGTCTCCCAGGGTCATGGTGGGGGTCTTATAATGTTAGAAGCATAGGAGGCACAATCCACTTTCTCCGATATAAAATCCATCAAAGGGTCACTTGCACATGGAACGTGTTCCAGAAATCAATTTGTGAATGATGTTGATGGGCCCAAGAAACCGAGAAAGGAAAACCAGTCTCTTAAAAAGAAGGTAGGACAATATAAGAGATGTAATGGAAGAAAACTTTTTAGGGATCAAGACCCACCTTGGAAAGGAAGTCATAAAGGAGGAGAAATTTATACAAAATAGTTGTCAGTGGGGGAAGAAACAGAACCAGCAGAAAAAAGAACAAAAGCACAGATTATGCCAATAAATGCAATTACTAGCTCAGATGCCCACTGTCATGGACGAGGCTTGGGAGGGAGTCCTGTGATGTATCAAACATGCTATGGTTAGAACCAGGCTTTAGTCCCCTGAGGACAATCTGACCGAGCTAAGGTGAAATAGAAACATAAACCATGGGAACACTAGAGGCAGAAATTTTAGAAAGGACCTTTCCTGCGAGAAGGCTCTAAGGCCACATAGTGAACCATGATACACTCACAGAACAGAAGACTGCACTAGAAAATACCAAAGGAGACTCAGCCAGCTTTCATTTAAGACCCTTTCTTCCATGGAGGGAGACAGGAATGTGTATGACTGCCAGAGGCTGAAAGAAATAGGTTACTGGTATCTTGGTCCTAGAGACATCCCCTACTCTAAGTTGGTTGACAGTTGCTAATGATGAATTCCTTGGTTCATGAATTCCACAGTTCACATAGGCCAGAATTATGACAGCATGGGGTCAGCTACCCTGAAGAGACATAGGCACTCCTGAGACTGTGCACTCTGACACAGGCAGCAAACTGAGTGGCTGAAACCAGAGAGCTGCATAAGAGTCATGGCCCACCTGAAACTGTGCCTTGCCCTCCAACCAGTCACCTGAGATTTTGGATTTGTGAAGAGCACAAACCACATAGCCAATCATGGTCAGTGCCCTTGCCAAGCATCTAAGTGCCTGATTGGCTGGGAAGTGCATGAAACACAGGACCAACTTGGGACAGTGCCCTCATATATCAACCGGGAGGCTAAGCAGGGTGGACTGATAAATGACATGTTACATTTGTCAGTGACAAGCCCAATGTGATGAATCCACCTCAAGCACCCCCACATATCCTAGTAGTATTTGTTTTCAGTGTCCCAGCTTACCACCAAAACACTGAACATTTGAGGTTGAATAAAAGTGTACTGCACCTTCATTTAATGTTGAAACCCAGATATGGAGAGGCTTTCAAATAATAGAAGAAATATAAACAAAGAAGCATAAGCCAACCCAGAAGTGACAGGTTCAACAGAATAAGTTTGCAGTTAATGTTGAGACTGTTCAATACGGGACAACAGTAGCCTTTGACGACAAATACAAGTTTCAACAAGGGACTTTCTGGCACTGTACTGAAACCAAAAAACCACATAACTTCTTTGAAATTCTGAGATCTATTTCTATATGATTTCTTCAGCTTTTAACAATGTTAGTCCTTTATTTTACCCTAAACTTTTATTCTATTTTTATTACCTTTCAAATAAAAACACATATATTTTTAAAAAAACTTCTTATATATATATGAGAATGAATTTGACCTCTGCTTTCTTTTTTAATACTATTTAAACGAGTCTATATTTTATTCTTGGTTCTTAACTTTTGCTTTCCAAAAATTGTTATCACTGTTGTAACTTTAGGAACAAAATCTTTAGGATCTGATTTCACTTATGATTTTGTTTCCTGAGTTGATTGCTCTCTCCCCTTTAACCCTCCCTTATCTCCTCCTAGGCACCAATTTCTCCATCGTCCCTTTCCTCTGCTGTGAACTGTGAATCCCTTTTATTCTTTCTGGATGAGGAGAATTGTGTCACCACTAACCTGGGTTTTATCTTCTGTATTGTGCATACATGGCTTTTTAATGCTAATGTAACCTGGGGACAGAAACCCAGAGTCCAGGATATCGATTCCAGAACTTTAGATAAACATTGAACTTCTTACCACAAGGACAAGCACACACCCCAGAGTTTCCATGTCTACATGGAAAGCAATATCCACACTGGAGCCAGCAAGTTCAGTACAACAGAACCCACAGATATTCTCAGGCAAAACAGAAACACAACAGTGCATATTATAAAAGGGGACACATGAAGCCATACCAAACCCACAAACACCCCAAAATCACAATGCATGGACAATTCATTGCACTTCAGAAAGAAGATATACAGATCCACCTGCCACTGCACAGACACAAATTCCCTGAAGCATTAAACATTGACAAGTCACTGGTCCCATCCCAGCCCCAAAAGGGCAATTTACACAACACAGTGGAGCAATAACCCTCCAGGCTGCAGAAAGGGGACCCAAACCAGAGCTATCAAGACAAAATGAAATGGGAGAGAAATATGTAGCTGGTAAAGCTAAATGATAAAAATCCACCAAAACAAACAAAAGAAGCAAAGATAGAAAGTTACTCTGAAAAATAATTCAGAATAATGAGAGTAAAGATGAACAAAGTCTTGAAAACGAAGTAGAGTTGCCAGTAAATATACCGGAGGCCTGAAATGAGAAGAAATAAACATGTATACCATGGATCTAGAAGAAATAAAGAAGAGGCAAGCAGTAATAATCAATGCAATAACTGAGATTAACAACACCCTGGAAGGAAACAACAGTAGAATAACTGAGACAGAGAAAGAACTAAGTCCAAGGAGCAGTGGCTGTGTGGCCAGTGGCCAGGAGGAGCTACTACAGGTTCAATATGAGGAGGGGCGTCTGTGAGGAGATATTCTTAGTCCAAGGTAAGGAGCAATAGCTGCACTTTACTGGAGCAGCCATGAAGTGATATTCCACCTCCAAGAAATACCCCACGTCTCTTGGGTAAGATAAATTCAAGTAAGACTGTAAGTGTTGTGAGAAGGTATCAGAGGACAGACACACTGAAACCATAATCACAGAAAACTAGCCAATCTAATCACATGGAACACAGACTTGTCTAACTCAATGAAACTAAGCCATGCCCTATGGGGCCACCATGACGGGCGGGTCACAGTGGAGAGTTCTGGCAGAATGTGGTCCATGGAGAAGGGAATGGCAAACTACTTCAGTATTCTTGTCTTGAGAACCCAATGAACAGTATGAAAAGGCAAAATGATAGGATACTGAAAGTGGAACTCCCCGGGTTGTTTGGAGCCCAATGTGCTACTGGAGATCAGTGGAGAACAAACTCCAGAAATAAAGAAGGGAAGAAAACAAAGCAAGAACAATACCCAGTTGTGGATGTTACATGATAGAAGCAAGGTCCGATGCTGTAAAGAGCAACATTGTATAGGAACCTGGAGTGTCAGGTCCATGAATCAAAGCAAATTGAATGTGGCCAAACAGGAGGTGGCAAGAGTGATCATCGACATTCTAGGAATTAGCGAACTACAATGGACTGGAATAGGTGAATTTACCACATGTGACCATTATATCTACTAGTGTGGGCAGAAATCCCTTAGAATAAATGGAGTAACCATAATGGTCAACAGGAGAGTCCGAAATTAAGTACTTGGATGCAATCTTAAACCGACAGAATGATTTCTGTTCATTTCCAAGGCAAACCATTCAATATCCTGAAATGTTGAATAAGCTGAAGTTGAAGCTTCTATGCAGACCTACAAGACCTTTTAAAACTAACACCCAAAAAAAGATTTCCTTTTCATCTTAGGGGACTGAAATACAAAAGTAGGAAGTCAAGAAACACCTGGGGTAACAGGCAAATTTGGCCTTTAATACGGAATGAAGCAGGGCAAAGTCTAATAGAGTTTCATCAAGAGAATGCACTGGTTATAGCAAACACCCTCTTCCAACAATACAAGAGAAGACTCTACACATAGACATAACCAGATGGTCAACACCAAAATCAGATTGATTCTATTCTTTGCAGCCAAAGTTGGAGAAGCTCTATACAGTCAGCAAAAACAAGACCAGGAGCTGACTATGGCTCAGATTGCCAAATTCAGACTTAAATTGAAGAAAGTGGGGTAAACCACGATGCTATTCAGGTATGACCTAAATCAAATCACTTTTTATTATACAGTGATAGTGAGAAATAGATTTAAGAGACTAGATCTGATAGATGGACTTCCTGAGGAACTATGGGCAGAGGTTCGTTACATTGCACAGGAGAGAGGGATCAAGACCATCCCCATGGAAAAGAAATGCAAAGTAGTACAATGGCTGTCTGAAGAGGCCTTACAAATTGCTGTTAAAAGAAGAGGAAGCAAAGGAGAAATGGGAAGATATAAGCATCTGAATGCAGAATTCCAAAGAATAGCAAGAAGAGATAAGAAAGCCTTCCTCAGCAATCAATGCAAAGAAATAGAGAAAAACAACAGAATGGGAAAAAACAGAGATCTTTTCACGAAAATCAGAGATACTAAGGGAATATTTCATGCAATCATGGGCTCAATAGAGGACAGAAATGGTACGTACCAAACAGAAGCAGAAGATATTAAAAAGAGGTCACAAGAATATACACAGAGATGTACAAAAAAAGATCTTCATGACACAGATAATCAGGATGGTGTGATCACTCACCTAGAGCCAGACATCTTGAAATGTGAAGCCAAGTGAGCCTTAGAAAGCAACACTATGTGAAAGTACTGCACTCAATATGCCAGGAAATTTTGAAAACTCAGCAATGACTACAGGACTGGAAAAGGTCAGCCTTTATTCCAATCCCAAAGAAAGCCAATGTCAAAGAATATTCAAACTACCACACAGTTGCACTCATCTCACATGCTAGTAGAGTAATGCTAAAAATTCTCTATGTCAGACTTCACCAACACATGAACCATAACGTTCCCAATGCTCAAGCTGGTTTTAGAAAAGGCAGAGGAACCAGAGATCAAATTGCCAACATCTGCTGGATCATATAAAAAGCAAGAGAGCCCCGGAAAAGCAACTATTTCTACTTTATTGACTATGCCAAAGCCTTTGATTGTGTGGATCACAATAAGCTGGAAAATTCTGAAAGAGATGGGAATACCAGACTACCTTACCTGCCTCTTGAGAAACCTATATGCAGGTCAGGAAGCAACAGTTAGAACTGGACATGGAACAATACACTGGTTACAAATAGGAAAAGAGGACTTCAAGGCTGTATATTGTCACCCTGCTTATTTAAATTTTATGCAGAGTACATCATGAGAAATGCTGTGCTGGAAGAAGCACAAGCCGGAATCAAGATTGCCCAGAGAAATATCAATAACCTCAGATAGGCAGATGACATCACCCTTACAGCAGATAGTGAAGAGGAACTAAAAAGCCTCTTGATGAACGTGAGAGAGGAGAGTGAAAAGGTTAGCTTAAAGCTCAACATTCAGAAAACGAAGATCATGGCATCTGGTTCCATCATTTAATGGGAAATAGATGGGGAAATAGTGGAAACAGTGTCAGACTTTATTTTGGGGGCTCCAAAATCATTGCAAATGGTGATTGCAGCCATGAAATTAAAATACATTTACTTGTTGGAGTTAAAGTTATGACCAACCAAATAGCATTACTTTACCAACAATGGCCCATCTAGTTAAGGCTATGGTTTTTCCAGTGCTCATAGATCGATGTGAGAGTTGGACTGTGAAGAAAGCTAAAGCTGAAGAATTGATGCTTTGGACCTGTGGTTTGGAGAAGCCTCTTGAGAGTCCCTTAGTCCATCATAAAGGAGATCAGTCCTGGGTTTTCACTGGAAGGACTGATGCTAAAGCTGAAACTCCAGTACTTTGGCAACTTCATGTGAAGAGTGGACTTATTGGAAAAGACCCTGATGATGGGAGGGATAGGGGGCAGGAGGAGAAGGGGACGGCAGAGGATGAGATAGCTGAATGGCATCACGGACTCAATGGACATGAGTTTGAGTGAACTCCGTGAGTTGGTGAACAGGGAGATCTGGCATGCTGTGTGTGCTTCATGGGGTTGCAAAGAGTCGGACATGACGGAGCAGCTGAACTGAAATTTACTGCACTGAGAAAGGAGGAAATAAATGCAACAGTGTGATGCACAAAAATAAATAAATAATAATAAATAAAACCCGAAATGTTCTGATTGGTGGCGATGATAAATGTCCCATGATGAGAAACATATGTGACCTGATGGAGAACATCAAAACAAAAAGGAGTGGGGTACATGGAAAATTCTTGAAGAAGTAAAAGTTGAAACCACACTTAAATGAGTCAAGATGCAAGAATTGTGACCAGACATGGAACAATTGACCACTTCCAAACTGTGAAAGAAGAGTGACAAAACTCTATATTGTCACTTGCTTATGTGAATCGTATGCAGTACACTTAAAATACCAGGTGAGTAGATCACAAGCTGGCATCAAGGTTGTTGGGAGAAACATCAAAAAGCTCAGATATATAAGTGGTAACATGGAAACAAATAGAAAATGAAGAGAAAATAAAGAGCCTTTTTTATGAGTTTGAATGAGAAGAGTGAAAAACTGTGCTGAAAACTCGACATTCATAACAACACAGATAAGGGCATCTTGTCGCATCATTATCGACAAATAGAAGGGTAAACGTGTGTAAACAGTGACAAGCTTAATTTTCTCTGGCTCCAAAATTGTCAAGAATGGTGACTTCAGTTATCAAATTAAATGTCACTTGCTTTTGGATGTAAAACTATACAACCTAGACATTGCATTATAAAGAAGACACACCATCTTACTAAAATCTCAGTAGATAAGAAAGGTCAATTATGGTAAGAGTGGAGGCTATGGGATGTTGCTGAGTAATGTATATAGCTTTGGGTTGCTAATTTATTTAGCATATTTTTATTGTTAATTCATTAAGTACTTAAAATACATCGTTTGGCAGTCACTATGTTTTAGCTGATGTGTAAGTTACATAGGGAAACTTGGGTAGACATGAAACATATAGAAGAACTGGATATCTCTGGTTAATTTGGTAGGAAAAAAGACAGGTTCTTTCCAATCCTAAGCAAGTGCTTAAGAAAAGTTGTGAAATGTGGCTTATTATGACTGAAAATACTTTGCCTGATTGTAGGTCTAGAAGTTCAGTGAAACAGATAGATAATGAAGCTACAAAGGGAAAGAGATGTCATGTTTTCCAAGAACTGATTACCATGCTGACATGCTGTATTCACCACAAGGATTTAAGTCTGTGTTTCAGGAACAGGAAAACAACATCAAAATATCCATTAGGAAATATAGGGTGGTGTCTTGGTGAGAATAAATAAAAGCATGACATAAGGAGAGCAGAGCAAGAAGGACCTTTTATAATACCACTTGTAATGCTGACTGTGGTGCAATCATTCAATATGTCATGTTATCATTGGTATCCCAGTCATGCTATGATAGTGATCATGATTACTGAATTAGCTACATCTATATTTTCAAGTATGTAACAGATATATTTTTTAATGAAGACAAACTGCTGTCTAACCTCTTAACTTTCTTCCCAATAATGGACATGATATAATAAAACTGAGAAAGCACTAAAGTATATACTGTTCATTTGTTTTTTCTAAATTTTATTTGTATCTGTTCCTTCTCACATACCATCCTAACTTACATACCCAGTCAGTTCAGCCTGAATGATTTCAGGAGTCAATTTATTTACATTTTGCCTTTTAACTGTGTTTGCATTTTTTTTTCAAATAATTCATTAGGTGTAACTTACCTAGGATGCATATTGAATGTTTCTTTGAACAGAAGAGTTTATATTAAAACAGAGTAAAATATCCAGAAACTGAAATACTCATTTTACTTTTAATTATTTCAAATAGAAATTGACACTGTGAGAATGAACATGTAACTTTATTCTTCAAATAAAAGAATTGTAGGAATTTGTTGACATCTCCCAACATTAATTTTAATCTTCCTTATCCTGCATAATCTGACACCTATTTGGTACACCAGATGTATTAGGATGATTTTCAAATAATGAAGATGGTTGATGTGTTGACTTAGAAAGAGAGGGAGAAATGTATCAAGTATCTTTGGCACTGGGAAACATGAATTGCCTGCCTGTTGTAGTTTAGGAAAAGTATCATCATGGGCTGACATATTACCATAAAAACCTGGAAAGGTAGAATGTTCCACTCTCAGTCCAAAGTAACTGTTGTGTAATGGACATAAAATGTGGTACTGAGAAATAGAAGTAGACATAGCTGCAAAATTTTCATTGGAGCCATTTGATTTATTGCAGCTTCTAGCTGAAACCCTTTGAAAAATGCTCAACCTAGATTGTGTGATGGGGAGGGAAATGGGATGGTGTTCCAAAGGTGAGGGAATATAGATATATCTATGGCTGATTTATTTTGAGTTCTGACAGAATACAGCAAAATTTTGTAAAGCAATTACCCTTAGAATAAAACAACAACAACAACAGCTATAGGAGGTTGATGTATCACAATATGCTCTGGTGGTCTAACTGATATTGATGATAGAGAAGAGAAGTAATTCCAAGATGGGGCACTTGTATAAGCAACTATCTGGATGGTAGAACACTTTCATATGAATGCACACTCAAAGTTCTGAAGGCTAAAAATACTTTCTCTTCTCTAGTTTCAGAATGGAAGTCAAAGTTACAATCATCTACATTACCCCTTGCTTTAACATCCTTCTTCTTATAATCTCAGACTAATGAAGATTCTGTAGTGATATTTTTATTCCCAACTCTTCTTTTGATTCTTTTAAATTTGGGGATAATCTAATTCAAACTACAGTTATGATAGAACTGCAACTAGAACCAAAGGAAAAAAAAATTAGTAACATTTTCAACCAAGATAAATCAGGAAAACAAAGAAAACTTGATTATTTTAATCATGAAAAGTTAAAAGAATAAAATAATCCCCCTCCTTAGTAGTTTTAAAAACTTACATAGTAATAGAAATTATACCCCTCAAGTAAAATATGTTATATATCTACAGTAAATACCATTTAAATGGCTTCAGTATTTTCATCCTTTTCCAATATTTTCTCTGTGTCAAATATAATTTAAGGCGTATTTATTAAGCTGGACAAACAAATGGCACTCCCAAGAAAGGACATTACTAGATGGTCATCACTGAAATCAGATTATATGCTTTGCAGCCAAAGATGTAGAACTCTATACAGTCACCAAAAACAAGACCAGGAGCTGACTGCAGCTCAGATCATGAACTCCTTATTGCCAAATTCAGGGTGAAATTGAAGAAAGTGGAGAAAACCATGATACCATTAAGATATTGCATAAGTCAAATCCCTTATGACTATACAGTGGAAATGACAAATTGATTTAAGGGAATAGATCTGACAGAGTGTGCCTGATGAAACAGGGAGGAAAGAGGAATCAAGACCATCCCCAAGGAAAAGAAATGTAAAAAAGCACAATGGCTGTCTGAGGAGGCTTGGAAGTGAAAAGCAAAGGAGAAAAGGAAAGATATACCCATTTGAATGTAGAGTTCCAAAGAATAACAAGGAGAGATAAAAAGGTCTTCTTCAGTGACCAATTCAAAGAAATAGAGGAAAACAATAGAATGGGAAAGACTAGAGATCTCTTCAGGATAATTAGAGATACCAAGGAAATATTTCATGCAAAGATGGGCTCAATAAAGGACAAAAATGGTAGGGACCAAATAGAAGCAGAAGATATTATGCGTAGGCAAGAAGAACTGTACAAAAAAAAGAGCCTCATGACCCAGATAATCACAAAGATGTGATCACTCTCCCAGAGGCAGACATCCTGGAATGTGAAGTCAGGTGGGCCTTAGAAAGCATCACTATGAACATAGCTAGTGGAGGTGATGAAATTACAATTGAGCTATTTCAAATCCTGGGAGATGATCCTCTGAAAGTGCTGTGTTCAATATGTCAGCAAATCTGGAAAACTCAGCAGTGGCCACAGGACTGGAAAAAGTCAGTTTTCTTTCCAATCCCTAAGAAAGACAATACCAAAGAATGCTCAAACTACAGCACATTTGCACTCATCTCACATGCTAGTAAAGTGATGGTAGAAAGAGTTTTTAAAAACTAAGATGTGACTTGGCCAACAGAGGTCCATAGAGTCACATCTATGGTCTTACCAAAAACATGTACAGATGTGAGAACACCAAGAAATTATTGACTTTTAACTGTTCTGCTGGGGAGGACTTGTGAGAGTACCCTGGAATGCAGGAATATCAGACAAATTCATCGTAAACAAAATCAACATTGAAAAATCATTGGAAGCACTGATGGTGAAAATAAAGCTCCGAAGCTTTGTCCATCTGACATAAAGAGCTGACTCAGAAAAGACCCTGATTTTTAGAAAATGTTGAAAGCAGGAGAAGTATTAAGTGAGAGAGGATGAGATGTTTGGATAGCATAAAAAATTCAAAGGACATGATCTTGGGGAGTCTATAGGAGATGGTAAGGGACAGAGAGGCCAGATATGCTACAGTCCATGGGGGCACAAAGAGTCAAACATGGCTTAGTGGCTGAAGAACAACAGCATTTCCATTAATAAAATGGGTCTTGGAGGTTGACTGTTGGTCCCAAAATATCAGAGGAATAGGAGGAAAAGAACACTCTCTTCCCAGCAAATTCACCTAGGATTGACTGCGCATGGAAGAACTTCTAGAAGACAAACTGTGAAAACTGTTGACTGGCCCAAGATACCCAGAAAGTCAAACATGTATTTTCAAAAGGAGGTAGGACAAAATAAAAGACACATAAATAATGATAATTAAAATTTGATTAATATGTATCCTGGGTGTTTTGCCTTGGGATTTTCCTGTTTGGGACTCTCTGGGTTTCTTGGACTTGGGTGATTATTTCTTTCCCTATTTTAGGGAACTTTTCAACTATTAACTCCTCAAGTATTTTCTCATGGTCTTTCTTTTTGTCTTCTTCTTCTGGGACTCATGGTCCGAATGTTGTAGTGTTTAATATTGTCCTGGAGGTCTCTGAGATTGTCCTCATTTCTTTTAATTCGCTTTTCTTTTTTCCTCTCTGGTTCATTTATTTCTACCATTATATCTTCTAATTCACTAATCCTATCTTCTGCCTCTGTTATTCTACTATTTGTTGCCTCCAGAGAGTTTTTGATCTCATTTATTGCATTATTCATTATATATTGACTCTTTTTTATTTCTTCTAGGTCCTTGTTAAACCTTTCTTGCATCTTCTCAATCCTTGTCTCCAGGCTATTTATCTGTGATTCCATTTTGATTTCAAGATTGTCGATCAATTTCACTATCATTATTCGGAATTCTTTATCAGGTAGATTCCCTATCTCTTCCTCTTTTGTTTGTTTTGGTGGGCATTTATCCTGTTCCTTTACCTGCTGGGTATTCCTCTGTCTCTTCATCTTGTTATATTGCTGAGTTTGGGGTGTCCTTTCTGTATTCTGGCAGTTTGTGAAGCTCTCTTTATTGTGGAGTTTCCTCACTGTGTGTGGTTTGTACAGGTGGCTTGTCAAGGTTTCATGGTTAAGGAAGCTTATGTCGGTGTTCTGGTGGGTGGAGCTGGATTTCTTCTCTTTTGAGTGTAAGTAAGTGTCCAGTAATGAGTTATGAGATGTCTATAGTTTTTTAGTAACTTTGGGCAACCTGTATATTGGAGCTCAGGGCCATGTTCCTGTGTTGCTGGAGAATGTGTATGGTATGTCTCGCTCTGGAACTTGTTGGCCATTGTGTGGTGCTTGGTTTCAGTGTAGGTATGGAGGCGTTTGATGAGCTCCTAATGGCTTAATGTTCCCTGGAGTCAGGAGTTCCCTGGAGCCGGGGTTTGGACTTAAGCCTTCTGCTTCCGGTTTTCAGTCTTATTTTTACAGGAATCTCAAAACTTTTCCTTCTATACAGCACCATTGTAAAACATCTAGGTTAAAGATTAAGCATTTTCTACACAGTGAGGGACACCTAGAGTGGTTCACAGAGTTACATGGAGAAGAGAAGAGGGAGGATGGTGTTAGAGGTGACCCGAATGAGATGAGGTGGAATCAATAGAGGAGAGAGCAGGCTAGCCAGTAATCACTTCCTTATGTGCACTCCACAAATGGACCGCTTAGAGATGTTCACAGAGTTATACAGAGAAGAAAAGAGGGAGGAAGGAGACAGAGGTGGCTGTGAGGATAAAAGAGGGGAATGAAAAGGAAAGAGACAGATCCAGCCAGTAATCAGTTCCCTAAGTGTTCTCCACTATCTGGAACACACAGAAATTCACAGAGTTGGGTAGAGCAGAGAGGGCTTAGGGAGGAGACACAGGAGACCTGGTGGAGAAAAAGCAGAGTCCAAAGCGGGAGAGAGCAGTCAAGCCAGTAATCTCACTCCCAAGTAAAAATGGGTACTGAAGATTGGGTTCTTAAAGGTACAAAATTGATAACAAATACCAAAAAGCAAAAATTGAAAATCTAGAGTTTGGAATTTCAGAAATACTATGAAAAAGAAAAGAAGAAAAGGAGAAAAACAAGTCACAAAAATTATGAAAAAAAAATAGGTAGAAAATTGATAACAAATACCAAAAAGCAAAAATTAAAAATCTCAAGTAGAGTTTGGAATTTCAAAAATACAATGTTGAAGAAAAGAAGAAAAAAAAAAAAGAAAGAGAAAAACAAAACAAAGTAACAAAATTTATAATATATATATATATATATATATATATATGAAGTTTGTTTTTAAAAAATAGGGTCTTTTTTTGCAAAGTAATAGGTTATAAAAGTGAAAATTAAAGGAGTAATAGAGGACTTAAATTTTTTTAAAAAAATAAAGAATAAAGAATGATCATAAAAATAGTAAAACACCAGACTTTCTTTGGTGTTGTTGTGGGTATTGTGGGGTCAGTTCATTGTCAGCTAGTTCTTTGGTCCGGCTTATATTTCTCAAGATCTATAGGCCCCTTCCTATGTAGTCGGTACTAACGACAGGGTTTTGATCTATTGCACCGGTTGTTTCCAAGGTGGTTCCCTCTGTTTTAGCTTCTTCTGTTTCCTGGTCTCTTCAGTGTCTGATTTCCACCCTGACACAAAGGGTGTGGTGGTGGACTTTTTTTTTTTTTTTTTTAGACTCACTTGTTCAATTGCGCTGTGGGGAGGGAGGGACACTGCAAACAAATAACATTGGCGTGTGCTCGCAGTGCCTCAGCCACACTGGGCCTGCCCCCACTCACGGCGTGTGTACCCTCCCTGCTTAGGCTCTAAGTTGCTCCTCTGGGCACCATCCAAGGCCAGCCCTGGGCTGCATGTACTTCCCAAGTCTAAGATGCTCAGGTTCAGGCACTTAGGTAGTCCTCAGAGGCACAGACTCAGTTAGGTTCATGTTTTGTGCCCTTCCCAAGTCCGAGCAGCTCAGGTGATGAAGTGTTTGGCAAGCATGGTCGCTGCAACTTATTGCCTCCCTGCTGCTCGGTTTTCTGGGTGTACAACCAGCACACCTTCTCGGGCGGATGTTGACCGTCCAGAACCCCAAGAAGTCTTAGTTAGCAAAGAAGCCTGCTTACAGTTTTGTAGATAATGTCTCTGGGGCTGCGATTGCCCACTTCCGGCTTTGGCTGCATGTCACCAGAGGGGGATGGTCTGCAGCTGGCTATCTCTGTTCAGTCCTTTGTTCTGTGCGTGGGCCTGGTGGTGTCTTAGGTTATAAGGCTGGCTTTTCGCGTGGTAGTTATCCCACAGTCTGGTTTGCGAGCCCAAGTTAGTTCACTCAGATGTCGCTCGGGGCATTCAGGCCAGATCCTTACTCTAAGCGATGCAGCCCGTGCATCCCTGCCCAGCCCCTGCTTGCTAGTGGCGGGTGCAGGCGTTTGTGCTTCTTCTTCGCTGGGGGAATTACCACTGGGATCATAATCTGTGGGCATTAATTATTTTTCCTCCCTGTTATGTTCTCTGTGCTTCCAGGGCTCGGCACAGACTCGGCAGTGAGAGTGTTTCCTGGTGTTTGGAAACTTCTTTTTAAGACTCTTCCTGGGACGGAGCTCTGTCCCTACCTTTTTTTTTTTTTTTTTGGTCTCTTTTTTTGTCTTTTATATTTTTTCCTACCTCCTTTTGAAGACAATGGGCTGCTTTTCTGGGTGCCTGATGTCCTCTGCCGGCATTCAGAAGTTGTTTTGTGGAATTTATTTGGCATTTAAATCTTCTTTTGATGAATTTGTGGGGGAGAAAGTGGTCTCCCCATCCTATTCCTCCGCCATCTTAGCTCCTGTCCCTCAATATTTGCTTTTTGAAACTTTTTATTAATCAATGTTTGTACCTTTAGGAATTCTATCTTTAGAAAGTATTTTCACTTACAGACTTAATTCCTGAGTTGATTGTACTCTTGCATTTTTACTCACCCTTTTCTCCTAGAAACCTCAGTTTCCCTCCTCACTTTGCTCTGCTCCATATAACTCTGTTAATCCCTCTGACTGTTTTTGGCTATGAAGAATTGCTTCACCATCAACCTTGGGTTTTATCTTCTGTTCTGACGATGCAGCATTCTTGATGCTACTGTAACCCAGGGACCAAAACCCAGAGGCCATGAGGTCATTTTCAGAACCTTAGATCATTGTTCAACTCCTGACACCAAGGAACATTAAAAGAGAAGCATATTCAAGTTTCCATGCCTACATGGAAATCAAGCACCAAGCTGAAGCCAGCAATTTCAGTGCAAGACAACACACACCTATCCACCAGCCAAGCAGAGACATAAAAAAGAATATTATAAAAGGTGCTGCCTGAAGCCAAACCAAACCCACAGACACCACAAAGCACAATATAGGCTAACTCATTGCACTTCATAGAGAAATGATCCAGCTCCACCTGACAGACTACAGGGACAGGATATCGCAAGCATTAAACCTTGAAAATTCAACAGTCCCATCCAACAGACAAAGATCAGGTTCCACAGCAAATTGTATCAAAAACCCTCCAGCTGCAGAAAGGGGACCCAAACCACAGCAATCTAAACAAAATGAAAAAGGATAGAAAAATGTAGCTGGGGAAGGCACATGATAAAAAACCACCAAAACAAACAAAAGAAGAGGATATTGGAAGTTTTCCTGAAAAAGAATTCAGAATAATGAGAGTAAAGATGACTCAAATCTTAAAAGCTAAATAGAGTTGCTAGTAAATACACTCAAGGCCTGGACTGAGAAGAAATAAGCATGTTTATTGCTTATGCATATAGAATAAATAAAGAAAAATCTAGCAGTAATAATCAATAAAATAATGGAGATTAGCAAATACCCTGGAAGGAACCAACAGTAAAATAACTGAGACAGAGAAAGAACTAATTAGGTTAAAGTAGAAAGGAGGAAATAAACAAAATACAGTGAAGGGTGTAAAAAAAAAGAAGAAAAACATGGACAATTCTGAGAATTCTGGGACAATATCAATTGTCCTGTCATGAGAATATCCACACAGAAAAGACCAAAAGAAAAAATGAAAAAGAAAAAAAAAATGTTGGGGGGTCATTAGAAAATTCTTGAAGAGATGAAAGTTGAGAATCTCCATTAAATGGGGGAAGGAAATAGCTCCCTGAATCCCAACACACCATGATGTTCCAAACAGGATGAAGCCAATGAAACACCCCACAACAAATATTTTAGTAAAATACCAAAAATTTAAACACACACACACAAAAAAAACAGTAAGTGCAGCAAGAGGAAAGACATAAATAGCACACAGTTGGATCCCCATAAAGATAGCAGCTGATATTTCAAGGGAAACTCTTCAGGCCAGTAGAGCATGGTAGAATATTCTCAAAATGATGAATGAGCCAAAGCTAATACCAACAATGATCTCATTCAGATATGAAGGAGAAATCAAATTGTTTAAACAAAACCTTTGAGCAAGTCATTAACAAGAAACTGCTAAAATCTTAGTGATGCTGTTAAACTAGAACACTGAATTCATATGTCATCCTATTTGGAAAACTCGTCAGTGGCCATGAGATTGGAAAAGGTCTGTTTTCATTAACACCAAAGAGGAGTAATGCCAAAAAATCTACAAACAAACGTGCACTGTTGCTTCTTTCACATGTTAGCTGAGAAAAACTCAAAATTCTTCAGCAGTACATAAATCAAGCACTTCCAGATGTGGAAAGCTAGTCTTGGAAATAAAGGACGAATCAGAGAACAATTTGGAAACATTCATTGGATCCTATAGGAAGCAAGGGAATTTCAGGAAAGTATTTACTTCTGCTTCAGTGACTCCAATAAAGACATTGGCTGTGTGTATCACAGTAAACTGCAAACAGTTTAAAAGTGACAGGAGTCACAGATCTTACCTGTCACCTGAGAAATGTGTATGCAGGTCAAGATGCAAAAGTTGGAACAAAACATGGAAAAATTGACCAGTTAAAACCTGGGAAAGGCAAGTGACAAAACTGCACATTATCACTCTGCTTATGTGAAATATATGCAGAATATAGTATTCAAAATGCCAGACTGGATGAATAATAAACTGAAATCAAGGTTTCTGGGATAAACTTCAACAACCTTAGATATGCAGATGGGAACACTGTAAAAAGAAAAAGTGAAGAGGAACCAAAGAGGGTCTTGTTGAGGATGAATGAGGAGAGTAGAAATTTTGCTGAGAACTCAACATTCAAAAGACCAACACAGGGTATCAGGTCCCATCACTACTTGGCAAATAGAAGGAGAAAATGTGGAATCAGTGACAGACTTAATTTTCCTGGGCTCCAAAATCATTGTGAATGGTGACTGCAGGCATGAAATTGACAGGCACTTGCTTCTTGGAGGAAAAACTATGAGAAACCTAGCCCTTGTGTTGAAAAGAAGAGACATGAACTTATGAACAAAGATCTCCTCAGTCACAAACACCTATGGTTTGTCGAGTAGTCATGTATAGATGTGAGAATTGAAATCTAAAGAAGCCTGAGAGCTGAAGAACTGATGCCTTCAAACTGTAATGCTGGGTAAAGTCTGAGGGGTCCCTTGTACTGCAAGGAGATCAAACCAATAAATCTTCAAGGAAACCAACACTGAATATACTTTGGAGCACTAATGCTGAAGCTGAAACTCGAGGATTTTGTCAACCTGATGTAAAGTGCCAACTCTGGAAAATACCATGACACTGGGAAAGATTGAAGACAAAAGGAGAAGAGGGTGACAGAGGAAGAGAAGTTGGACAGCATCACCAATTCAATGGACGTGTGTTTGAACAAACTATGGGAAACAATGAAAGAGAGAGAGGCCTGGTGTGCTGCAGTCCAGGGAATCACAAAAGAGTTGGATATTACTGAATGAATGAACAACAGCAATCAAAATATCTATAAATACTTCTTAAAAATCACTCTAAAATTTATTTAGTAAAAGAAATAGCAACAACAACAACAAAACCCCAACACATTAACGGGGTATACTAGAAGATGGGACAAGGGATTTTTTAATATGGAAACTATAGACTGTCAAATAAACAAATCTTATAATTGAAAAAATTTCCAACATTACATTGTAAGGAACATTTTATGCAAGAAATAAGCAATAGAGTACCATTGTTACTATACTAATAGTAGACAAAACAGACTTTAAATAAAAAGTGATATGAAACAAATGGCATTAAATATATTCAGTTTAGTCAAACAGTCATATGTGATTCTTTGCCACCCCAGGGATTGCAGCATTCTAGCACCCTTGTCCAAAACCAACTCCCAGTGTTTTCTCAAACTCCTGTCCATTAGGTTGGTAATGCATCTTTCCCAGCAACAGAGTCTTCCAAAATGAGTCAGTTCTTCACATGATGTGGCCAAATATGGGAGTTGCAGCTTCAGTCATTCCAATGATTATGTTAATTATATATGTTTCATATTATCTGGATATTAATGATATATGGGTATTTCTCTCTCTCTCTCTCTCTCTCTCTCTCTCTCTCTCTCTCTCTCTCTCTCTCTCATACACACACACACACATAAGTTCACATCATCAAATATTTACAATTACCTAATACTTTAATGTTTCTTTGCCTTTAGGATAATATGAAGTATAAAACACTAAAACACAAGCAAGAATTATAGTTCAAGAATAAATATTCAGCTTAAGTATTCAAATAATTCAAGAAGAAGATAAGACCAGAGGGAAGAGAAAACTTAAATGACAACACAAACCAGTGGAGCAAACACAGATGTGTAGAACATTCCACTCAAAATGAACAGAAGAATACACATTTGTCTCAACTCCACATGGAATAATCTCCAGAATATTCCTGATAATTGGGTATATATTAAGCCATGGGATAACCATTAATGATGTAAATCATACCAAATATGATTTCTGGCATCTAAACCATGCCAATTGAAACCAACAATGGAAGGACAATTTGAAAAATGTAATGTATGGGAAATAAAACAGCACATTCTGAAGGGCTGGATTAGGCAAAGAATAACTCACAGGGGAAATGAAAACATAATATGACATGATTCAAAATGAAAACAATGTAGCAGGTTATCAGATACAACAGAAGAAGACCCATATATACTTAAGCTCACATAAAATCACTGTAGATGGTGACTGCAGCCATGAATTTAAAAGACGTTTATTCCCTGGAAGAAAAGTTATGATCAACGTAGATAGCACATTGAAAAGCAGAGACATTATTTTGCCAACAAAGGTCCATCTAATCAAGGCTATGGTTTTTCCAGTGCTCATTGATGGATGTGAGAGTTGGACTGTGAAGAAAGCTAAGTGCCGAAGAATTGATGCCTTTGAACTGTAGTGTTGGAGAAGACTCTTGAGAATCCCTTGGATTGCAAGGACATCCAACAGTCCATTCTAAAGGAGATCAGCCCTGGTGTTCTTTGGAAGGAATGATGCTAAAGCTGAAACTACAGTACTTTGGCCACCTCATGCAAAGAATTGACTCATTGGAAAAGACTCTGAGGCTGGGAGGGATTGGGGGCATGAGGAGAAGGGGACTACAGAGGATGAGATGACAGGATGGCATCACCGACTCGATGCACATGAGATTGAACTCTGGGAGTTGGTGATGAACAGGGAGGCCTGGCATGCTGCGATTCATGGGGTCACAAAGAGTCGGATATGACTGAGCGACTGAAATGAACTGAACTGAATAAGAAAACTCTCCAGTCCTGGAAAGAAGCTAATGTCTTCTTCTGAAGCTGAAAAAAAAAATCTAAATTCACAACAAGGAGAAAGAGGAAATCAACCAATATTAGTATGAATATAAGATAATATAAATAGTAAAAATAGAGAAAATTGAACAAGAAACAAAATTAGTAAAAAGAATATTAGGTAAACTAAACAAATGAAAAGGGAAGATTTAGTTACTAAAATGAGAATGAAAAGATGCCACTGCTACTAAACATACTAAATAGAGAGGAATTTTAGGTATTTAGGACAGTTATTTCTGTCAACAAAAGTCTCAAGCTATGTGAAGCAGTAAAAATGCTAGAAGATACTGACTAAAACAGTTTTCAAAAATGGAAAAAAAAAAAAAAAGAACAGATTCATTAAAAAGAGGTTGAATTGATTATCCTATTGTTTGCAAATAAGCCCATACAATGGCATTTTTTTTCATGCTGTATTATACAAGTCGATGTCCAAGGACCAGTGTCTGTGTAGGCGCAGGAGGGCTGAGAGGAGCTACTCCATGTTTAAGATCAGGAGGGGTTGCAGTAAGGAGATACCCACCATGCAAGGTAAGGAGCAGCAGCTGCGTTTTGCTGGAGCAATCGTGAAGAAATATCCCACGTCCAAGGTAAGAGAAATCCAACTAAGAAGGTAGGTGTTGCAACAGGGCATCAGAGGGCAGACATACTAAAATCATAATCACAGAAACCCAGTCAATCTAATCACATGGTCCACACCTTGTAGGGCCACCCAAGACGGGTGGGTCATGGTGGAGAGGTCTGTAACAATGTGGTCCACTGGAGACAGTAATGGCAAATCACTTTAGTATTCTTGCCTTGAGAACCCCATGAACAGTATGAAAAGGCAAAATGATAGGATACTGAAAGAGGAACTCCCCAGGTTGGTACGTGCCCAATATGCTACTGGAGATCAGTGGAGAAATAACTCCAGAAAGAACGAAGGGATGGAGCCAAACCAAAAAACAAAACAAAACAAACAAACAAACAAAAAACCAGTTCTGCATGTGACTGGTGATAGAAGCAAGGTCCGACGCTGTAAAGAGCAATATTGCATAGGAACCTGGAATGTTAGGTCCATGAATCAAGACAAATTGGAAGTGGTCAAACAGGAGATGTCAAGAGTGAACATTGACATTCTAGGAATCAGTGAACTAAAATGGACTAGAATGGGTGAATTTAACTCATGTGACCATTATATCTATTACTACAGGCAGATTTTCTTAGAAAAAATGAAGTCACCATTATGGTCAACAAACGAGTCCAAAATGGAGTACTTGGATGCAATCTCAAAAACGACAGAAGGATCTCTGTTTGCTTCCAAGGCAAACCATTCAATATCACAGTAATCCAAGTCTATGCCCCAACTAGTAATGCTGAGAAGCTGAAGTTGAATGGTTCTATGAAAACCTAAAAGACCTTTTGGAACTAACGCCCCAAAAAGATGTCCTTTTCATTATAGGGGAATGAAATGCAAAAGTAGGAGGTCAAGAAACACCTGGGGTACGAGGCAAATTTGGCCACGGAATATGGAAAGAAGCAGGGCAAAGGCCAATAGAGTTTTGCCAAGAGAACGCCCTGGTCATAGTAAACACCCTCTTCCAACAGCACAAGAGAAGACTAACACATGGACATCACCAGATGGTCAACACTGAAATCAGATTGATTATATTCTTTGCAGCCAAAGATGGAGAAGCTCTATACAGTCAACAAAAACAAGACCAGGAGCTGACTATGGCTCAGATCATGAACTCCTTATTACCAAAATTCAGACTTAAATTGAAGAAAGTAGGGAAAACCACTAGATCTTTCAGGTTGACCTAAATAAAACCCTTATGATTATACAGTGGAAGTGAGGGATTTAAGGGACTAAGTTTGACAGAGTGTGTGATGAACAATGGATGGAAGTTAGTGACATTGTACAGGAGACAGGAATGAAGACAATCCCCATAGAAAAGAAATAAAGAAGCACAATGGCTGTCTGGGGAGACCTTACAAATAGCTGTGAAAAGAAGAGAAGCAAAAATCAAAGGAGAAAATGAAATATATAAGCGTCTGAATGCAGAGTTCCAAAGAATAGCAAGAAAAGATAAGAAATCCTTCCTTGGCAAACAATGCAAAGAAATAGATGAAACCAACAGAATGGGAAAGACTAGAGATCTCTTCAAGAAAATTAGAGATAACAAGGGAATATTTCACACAAAATGGGCTCAATAAAGGACAGAAATGATATGGACCTAATAGAAGCAGAAGATATTAAGAAGAGGTGGCAAGAATACACAGGATAACTGTACAAAAAAAAAAAATTCTTCATGACCAAGATAATCACGATGGTGTGATCATTTACCTAGAGCCAGATGCTTAAGCTGGTTTTAGAAAAGGCAGAGGAACCAGAGCATCAAATTGTCAAAATCTGCTGGATCATTGAAAAAGGAGGAGTGTTCCAGAGAAACATCTATTTCTGCTTTATTGACCATGGCAAAGCCTTTGACTGTATGGATCACAATAAACTGGAAAATTTGAAAAAGATGGGAATACCAGACCACCTGATCTGCCTCTTGAGAAACCTATATGCAGGTAAGGAAGCAAGTTAGAACTGGACATGGAACAGACTGGTTCCAATAGGAGAAGGAGGACATCAAGGCTGTATATTGTCACCCTGGTTATTTAACTTATATACAGAGTACATCACGATAAATGCTGGGCTGGAAGAAGCACAAACTGAAATCAAGATTGCTGGGAAAAATATCAATAACCTCAGATATGCACATGACACCAGCGTTATGGCGGAATGCAAAGAGGAACTACAAAGCCTCTTGATGTAAGTGAAAGAGGAGAGTGAAAAAGTTGGCCTAAAGCTCAACATTCAGAAAACGAAGATGATGGCATCTTGTCCTATCACTTCATGGGAAATAGATTGGGAAACAGTGGAAAAAGTGTCAAACTTTATGATTTTGGGTTCAAAAATCACTGCAGATGGTGATTGTGCCATGAAATTAAAATATACTTACACCTTGGAAGAAAAGTTATGCCCAACCTAGATAGCATATTAGAAAGAAGAGACATTACTTTGCCAACCAGTGGTCATGTATGGATGTGAGAGTTGGACTGTGAAGAAAGCTGAGTGCCGAATAATTGTTGCTTTTGAACTGTGGTGTTGTGGAAGACTCTTGAGAGTCCCTTGGAATGCAAGGATATCCAACCAATCCATTCTAAAGGAGATTATCCCTGGGTTTTCATTGAAAAGACTGATGCTAAAGCTGAAACTCCAATATTTTGTCTACCTCTTGTGAAGATTTGATTCATTGGAAAAGACTCTGATGCTGGGAGGCATTTGGGGCAGGAGAAGGGGACGACAGAGGATGCAATGAATAAATGGCATCATCGACTCAGTTTGAGTGAACTCTGAGAGGGTGATGGACAGGGAGGCCTGGCATGCTGCAATTCACGGGTCGCAAAGAGTCGAACAGTGCGACTTCACGAAGTGAAGTGAGTGAGTGAACGGATCTTTTGCTGAGTATTCGTTTGTAATATATGAAAGGAACACGTGTACAATATATATAGTTGAACCAGTTAAAGTGATATTTCATGTGTTAAATCACTACACTCCTGTCTGACGCTATGTATCACACAGACTGTCACCATTGTGTATTCTCAATCCATGGGATTCTCAGGGTGGAGACATAGGAATGGGTTGCCATGAGTAGTTCTAGAAATCTTCCTGACCATGGATTGAACCTGCATCTCTTTTGACTTCTGCCTTTGAAGGCAGGTTCCTTTGTATGTGTGCTCCCGGGGCAACCATACACATATATATGTATATATATATATACATATATATATGTATATATATGTATATATATATATACATGTAGCTACACTTATACATGCATATGAATATGTTGAAAGTTTAGGTATATAATTTTACTGTCTATTAGTTCAGTTCAGTTCAGTCGCTCAGTCTTATCTGACTCGTTGCGACCCCATGAATTACAGAACGCCAGGCCTCCCTGTTCATCACCAACTCCCGGAGTTCACGCAGACTCATGCCCATCAAGTCAGTGATGCCATCCAGCCATCTCATCCTCTGTCGGCCCCTTCTCCTCCTGCTCCCAATCCCTCCCAGCATCAGAGTCTTTTCCAATGAGTCAACTCTTTGCATGAGGTGGCCAAAGTATTGGAGTTTCAGCTTTAGCATCATTCCTTCCAAAGAAATCCCAGGGCTGATCTCCTTCAGAATGGACTGGTTGGATCTCCTTGCAGTCCAAGGGACTCTCAAGAGTCTTCTCCAACACCACAGTTCAAAAGCATCAATTCTTAGGCGCTCAGCCTTCACAGTCCAACTCTCACATCCATACATGACCACTGGAAAAACCATAGCCTTGACTAGATGGACCTTTGTTGGCAAAGTAATGTCTCTGTTTTTGAATATGTTATCTAGGCTGGTCTAACTGTCTTTCAGGTAGCAATATATATTTTCCAGGAGATATATAACTGCAGGTATGTACTTTTGCAGGATCTGATGATTTGCAACTTTCACTTACATTCACCTCAGAGAATTATCTAAGTTCCCTTGTGACTTACACTTTACAATATTGGTTCTTTAGGAATGTCTAGTTTAATTTTCCACACACTGAGAAATTTGCAAATAGTATCCCATTATTTGGAGAAGGCAATGGCACCCACTCTAGTACTCTTGCCTGGAGAATCCCAGGGACAGCGGAGCCTGGTGGGCTGCCATCTATGGGGTCGCACAGAGTCGGACACGACTGAAGTGACTTACCTTACCTTACCTATTCCATTATTAACTTTTAGCTCCACTTGTTGGTTTTCAAAGAACATATTGGCATGATTTAAAATACTAAGACGTGCTTAATGCCTTAATTGTAAAGCCTATTTTTGAGTATTCCAGAGAATGATCAGATACATAGGGAAATACGTGTGTGTGTGTTTATGAGTAGAGAAAATATATACACAGTATATGTATATATGCCTCATTGAACATATCAGTGTAGGTACATAATTGTAAATATACATATATACATGTATTTTACCCCTTCCTTTATCCTGAAGAATTTTGGGTCGTGTTCTCAAATGTATATTTTGCTTTCAGTCTCCTTTCTCTTTGGGATTTTTACTAAACCTGTATTAGGTATTTTCACATGCTTTAGGTCCTCTGTATGTCCTGTTGAGGTAGAAGCTCAAGTCACCTTCTGTAAGTATAAGAATCTTTCTACAAATAGTAACTTTTTCTGAGGTTGTAGAAAAATAGAACACACTGTGAACAAGAAAATTGCCAGCCATATCAGTTAACAAAGAATGCTGCAATCATCAACTCATAAGCCATTGCCTCCATCTGTAAATGTAAAACCTTGGGGAAATCTTGATGAAATCAGTTTGCCCACTATAAGTCCTTAGTTACTGCAGCTGCAACCAGTGTTGCCTGAAGAACTGACTTGAGACAGAAAGAAGAGATATTAGCTCTGATTAAGGCACTTATCCAAGGAATTATTTCAAGGAGCCCAGATTCTTCTATCTTCCCATAGGTAGAAATATCTAAATTCGTTCACTTGAGGTGTCCATTTATTCTTTCCTTAATCATTATATTTGGACATTCTCCATACCTGATCATTGTACCAAACTTTCAGTAAAACCTGGATCCTCCTATACTTCTTCAGAGTAGGCTTTTCACAATACTTGAGAAGTTACCCCTCATGATTAAATCCTTCTTAGGATGAAAGTCCTGATGAAGAAAACACAATTTTCCACTTTTGGGCTTTGCATTTTTCCCAGTCAGTAGCACACATTCTAGAATTGCAATATAAGGGATTCTTGTGCAGCATCTCAGTTTTAACCTATGTTTTCTAATCCCTACTTAGCATAGTTCTGAAAGTCAAATGTCTGCTATTACTTATTAAAACTTGAGGGGATTCATGGTTTCATAAATTGGTGACATCGATTTATGAAAACATATAACCATATATGTTTACTTTACTTTTAGATACCACTTCTTTACTTTTAGAAACAACGACAAATTACTGAATTGAAGGGACACAAGTTTAGAGTCTGAATTTATTCTGGCTACCTAAATTCTGCATTTAAGTTTTGTTTTTGTTTTTATACCCAGGGCTTTCCTGGTGGCTCAGAGGTTAAAAGCGTCTGCCTGCAATCCGGGAGACCTGGTTCAATCCATGGGTATGGAAGATCTCCTGGAGAAGGAAATGGTAACCCACTCCAGTATTCCAGCCTGAAGAATCCCAGGGATGGAGGAGCCTGGTGGGCTACAGTCCACAGGGTTGCAAAGAGTCGGACACAACTAAGCAACTTCACTCATACATACCAAAGCAGTCCTGGATACACATTTAACTTGACACGCATTGTGATGCTTTACTAGTCACTTGCACATGTTAGCCAAGGACTGATTTTCTTTCTTAACTGGAAACAAAATGATTAAAATTTGAGTATAATTAACTTACAATGTTGTGTGTTTCTGCTGCCCAGCAAAATAAATCGGTTATTAGTAAATATAACTGAGCCTCCCTTTTGAACAGTCCTCCCATCTCCTTCTTGGGCCTCCTTTCATACCCTACTACCCACTACACTAGAGCACTCCATAGCACTAGCTATCTACCACATACTTGGCATTTTACATATGTCAGTGCAATTTGTTCAATTCATTCCATTCTCTTCTTCCCACACTCTGTCCACAAGTCTGACTTCTATGACTGCATCTCTTCCTACCCTCTAAATGGGTTCTTCAGTACCTGTTTTCTAGATACCACTTATATGCATTAATATGCAATATTGGTCTTTCTGTTTTTTAATTACTTCACTGTGTAATTCATCTACACCTCTACAAATAATTCAACTTTGTTCCTTTTTATGGGTGAGTAATTTTCCATCCTATATGTGTACCATAGCTTCTTTATCCATTCTTCGTTCGATGGACACTGAGGTTACTTCCCTTTATTGGCTCCTCTAAATGATGCTGCAATGGTTACTGGCATACATTTCTATTTTTCACTAAAGTTTTCTTTCAGTATATCACAAATAGTGGGATTATTGGGTTAAATTGTAGATTTATTCCTGTTTAAAGAATCTCCATACTGTTTGGCATCATGGCAGTATTCATTCATATTCATAACAATAGTGCAAGACGACAGGAGGATTATCTTTTCTCCACACCATTTCCTTCATATATTATTATGCAATCATATGTGTGTGTGTATACATATACACAAAGACACATATATTTACATCTTAATTTGGTTGCCACAAATCTCAATCACTGCATGTGGAATCTAATTCCATGACCAGCGATCAAACCTGGGACCCCTGCATTGTGATCATGGTGTCTTTGCCACTGGACCAGTAGGGCAGTTTTAGTGTCTCATCTGTCAGTGCTCTAGTCTACAACAGGAACCAGAGGACAACTACACCTCTTTGGAAAGCTCTTCAAAGATGGACAGAACTGGACTCTGGATTTCTCTAAGGCAGCTCAGGCTCAAAACTGCTATAATTCCAGTGCCTTCTTACAGTATCCTGAGTCTGGGCATTTTCTTTTGTCTGACCTCTTCTTATCTTCTGATGTATTCCATAGATACAGTGTCTGTGTGACTAATCGTGTGTATTTAATCTGCAGCATGTACAACTGGTTGGAAGATTTCCAATCCTCTTCCTTAAAGGCTCTGTCCCTGGGTCTCAGGTGTAATTTTCATCCTTCCTCACATGTGGTCACCAAAGGGGTCTGCCCCGAGACACTTGTGGATCACTGGGGTCTGCCTTGGTAAGCACAGGAGATGGTACAGCTGCTTGGAGTGCTGGAACCCTGGTGATGCCAATTATGAATAGGAGCCATGGGCAGAAGAGATTTGGCCTTTATGGGATCCTTTTCTAGCCTGTGTTTGCAGGAGCATGAGTGGTACTTCTAGCTGGTCTTTCTCTATTGCCTTGTAGTAGGTGCTAACAAGTGGGAAGAGGAGGGGCTACAAATGTCTCTACCTCCTGAGTGTGACATAGCAGTAAGGTTTTGCCTCTTTGGCAGTTAATCACCTGCAGTCTTCTCCCTCTAAATCTCGTGTTCCAGCTTCCAGACCCCATGCACACATGATCCAAGTAAGGAGCAGTGGCTGTCTTTGCTGTAGCAGCAATGAAGTGATACTCCACGTCCAAAGTAAGAGAGATCCCACTAAGAAGGTAAGTGCTGAGAGAGGGCATTAGAGGTCAGAAACACTGAAACCATAATGACAGAACCCTAACCAATCCATCACATGGAGCACCGCCTTTTCTAACTCAGTGAATCTAAGCCATGCTGTGTAGGCTTAGGTTCACTGATCGACACAAGATTGACATCCATACATACCCCTTGGCGGGAGGGGGGGTGGGGGGCGGTGGTGGGCGTGGTGGAGGGGGGTGGAATCTAGCTTTGTCTACACAGACATTTGTTGACAAAGTGGTGTCTCTGCTTCTCAGTATATTGTGTCTAGGTTTGTCATAGCTTTTCTTCCTGGGAGTGAGAGGTTTTATTTTCATGGCTGTAACCACTGTCCCCAGTGATTTTGGAGCCAAGAACACTGTATGTCACTGCTTCCATTTTTAACCTTTGTATTTACCACAAGTCCAAACTTGCCTGTTACTCCAAGTATCTCTTGACTTCCTGTTTTTATATCATAGTCAGCTATGATGAAAAAGAAACCTCTTTGGGGTGTTAATTTTAGAAAATCTTGGAGGTTTTACTAAAACAGTTAAAGTTTCCTGGTAGCTTCAATGGTAAATAATTGAAATACAGAAATTTGCATTGTTCATCTATGAAAATCTACAGCCAGATTTTGATACAAAATTAGGGAATTCCACGTTTTCAGTAGGAAGCATAACCATCCTGAATTTTCAAATGTGAGTTATACAGAATTCCAACTTTCAAATAGAATTGACACATTGATTTTCATATGTGAAATTTAGAGAATCACATGGGAAAATCTACACCAAGATACTTATATGTGAAATATAGATAATTTATATTTCATTTAGAAATAGTTCCCTTGAGTTTTGTATTTGAAATATAGGAATTCCATGTTTCAAGCAGTAAATTCAATATCTGGCTATTCAATGAAATGCAAGAATTTCATATTACATGAAAGAAATTTGCATATCTAGAGTTTCTTGCCTGGAGAATCCCAGGGACGGGGGAGCCTGATGGGCTGCCGTCAATGGGGTTGCACAGAGTCAGATACGACTGAAGCGATTTAGGAGCAGTAGCAGCAGCAGAATTTATTTATTTATTTATGGCTTCCCTGAGTCTTCATTGCTGTATGCAAGGCTTCTCAAGTTGCAGTAAGTGGGGACTACTCTTCATTGCTTGAGCTAGCTTCTCATAGCAGTGCCTTCTCTTGCAAATCTGAAGCTCTAGGGAGCTCAAGTTAGGTAGTTGGAGCAACAGGGTTATCTACTTTGGTAGCATGTGTGATCTCCTCAGACCGAGGATCAAACTCATGGGCCCTGCATTGACAGGCAAAATCTTAAGCCACTGGATCACTGGGGATGCCCAGGATGCTTTTCTTTTATTTTAAGTACATAGTGTTTTTTTTTTTTTTCATTTATTAATTTTAATTGGGGGTTAATTACTTTACAATATTACAATGGTTTTGCATTACATCAACATGAATCTAACATGGGTGTACACGTGTTCCCCATTCTGAATGTCCATTCCAACTCCCTCCCCATACCATCCCTCTGGGTCATCCCAGTGCACACACATGTTCCCTATCCTGAATGCCCCTTCCAACTCCCTCCCCATACCATCCCTCTAGGTCATCCCAGTGCACCAGCTCCAAGCATCTTGTATCATACATTGAACCTGGACTGGCGATTCCTTTCACATACGATAATATACATTTTTCAATGCCATTCTCCCAATGCATCCCACCCTCCCCTTCTCCCACAGAGTCCAAAAGACTGTTCTATATATCTTTGTCTCTTTTGCTGTCTGTCATACAGGGTTATCATTACCATCTTTCTAAATTTCACATATATGCGTAAGTATACTGTATTGGTGTTTTTCATTCTGACCACTTAACTCTGTATAATAGGCTCCAGTTTGTTCCACTTCATTAGTACTGATTCAAATGTACTCTTTTTAATGGCTGAGTAATACTCCACCATGTACAGGTACCACTGCTTTCTTATCCATTTGTCTGCTGATGGACATCTAGGTTGTTTCCATGTCCTGGCTATTATAAACAGTGCTGCAAAGAACATCGGGGTACACGTGTCTCTTTCAATTGTGGTTTCCTCAGTGTGTATGCCCAGCAGTGGAATTGCTGGGTTTTATGGGAGGTCTTTTTTCCAGTTTTTTCAGGAATCTCCACACTGTTCTCCATAGTGGTGTACTAGTTTGCATTCCCACCAACAGTGTAAGGGGGTTCCCTTTCCTCCACACCCAGTCCCTTATTTATTGCTTGTAGACTTTTGGATAAGAGCCATTCTTACTGGTGTGAAATGGTACCCCATTGTCCTTTAGATTTGCATTTCTCTGATAATGAGTGATGTTGAGCTTCTTTTCATGTGTTTGCTAGCCATCTGTATGTGTTCTTTGGAGAAATGTCTGGTTAGGTCTTTGGCCCATTTTTTTTTTTTAATTGGGTCATTTATTTTTCTGGAATTGAGTTGCAGGAGTTGCTTATACATTTTTTAGATTAATTCTTTGTCAGTTGCTCCATTTGCTATTAATTTCTCCCATTCTGAAGGCTGTCTTTTCACCTTGCTTATAGCTTCCTTTGTGGTGCAGAAGCTTTTAATTTTAATTAGGTCCCATTTGTGTATTTTTGCTTTTATTTCCAATATTCTGGGAATTGAGTCATAGAGGATCCTACTGTGATTTATGTGGAAAGTGTTTTGCCTATGTTCTCCTCTAGGAGTTTTATAGTTTCTGGTCTTACTTCTAGATCTTTAATCCATTTTGAGTTTATTTTTGTGTATGGTGTTAGAAAGTGTTCTAGTTTCATTCTTTTACAAGTGGTTGACCAGTTTTCCCAGCACCACTTGTTAAAGAGATAGTCTTTTCTCCTTTGTATATTCTTGCCTCCTTTGTCAAAGATAAGGTGTCCATAGTTGCATGGATTTATTGCTGGGCTTTCTATTTTGTTCCATTTATCTATATTCCTGTCTTTGTGCCAGAAACATACTGTCTTGATGACTGTGGCTCAAGTTGATTCCTCCAATTTCATTCTTCTCTCAAGATTGCTTTGGCTATTCGAGGTTTTTTGTATTTCCATACAAATTGTGAAATTATTTGTTCTAGCTCTGTGAAAAATACCATTGGTATCTTGATAGGGATTGCATTCAATCTATAGATTGCTTTCGGTAGTATACTTATTTTCATTATATTGATTCTTCTGATCCATGAACACAGTATATTTCTCCATCTATTAGTGTCCTCTTTGATTTCTTTGAACGGTGTTTTATAATTTTCTGTATATAGGTCTTGCTTCTTTAGGTAGATATATTTCTAAGTATTTTGTTCTTTTCGTTGCAATGGTGAATGGAATTGTTTCTGTAATTTCTCTTTCTATTTTCTCATTATTAATGCATAGGAATGCAAGGGATTTCTGTGTGTTGATTTTATATCCTGCCATGTTACTATATTCATTGATTAGTTCTACTAATTTTCTGGTGGAGTCTTTAGGGTTTTTTTTGAGGACCCTGTCATATGCAAATAGTGTTTTACTTCTTCTTTTCCATTTTGGATTCCTTTTATTTCTTTTTCTGCTCTGATTGCTATGGCCAAAACTTCCAAAACTATATTGAATTGTAGTGGTGGAAGTGGGCACCCTTGTCTTGTTCCTGACTTTAGGGGAAGTGCTTTCAATTTTTAACTATTGAGGATGTTTGCTGTGGGTTTGTTGTATATAGTTTTCATTATGTTGAGATATGTTTCTTCTATTCCTGCTTTGTGGAGAGTTTTTATCATTAATGGATGTTGAATTTCGCCAAAGTCTTCCTCTGCATCCATTGAGATAATCACATGACTTTTATTTTTCAATTTGTTAATGTGGTGTATTACATTGATTGATTTGTGGACATTGATGAATCTTTGCATCTGTGGAATAAAGCCCACTTGGTCGTGATGTATAGTCTTTTTAATGTGTTGTAGAATTTTGTTAAGGATTTTTTCATCTATGTTCTTCAGTGATATTGGCCTGTAGTTTTCTTTTTTTGTGGCATCTTTGTCACGTTTCAGTATTAGGGTGATGGTGGCCTCCTAGAATGAGTTTGGAAGTTTACCTTCCTCTGCAATTTTCTGGAAGAGTTTGAGTAGGATAGGTGTTAGCTCTTCTCTAAATTTTTGGTAGAATTCAGCTGTGAAGCCTTCTGGACCTGGGCTTTTGTTTGCTGGAAGATTTCTGATTCCAGTTTCAATTTCCATGCTTGTGAGGGGTCTGTTTTTTCTTCCTGGTCCAGTTTTGGAAAGTTATATTTTTCTAAGAATTTGTCCATTTCTTCCACGTTGTCCATTTTATTGGCATATAATTTGTGATAGTAGTCTCTAATGATCCTTTTTATTTCTGTGCTGTCTGTTGTGATCTCTCCATTTTCATTTCTAATTTTATTGATTTGATTTTTCTCCCTTTATTTCTTGAAGAGTCTGGTTAATGGTTTGTCAATGTTATTTATCCTTTCAAAGAACCAGCTTTTGGCTTTGTTGATTTTTGCTATGGTCTCTTTTGTTTCTTTTGCATTTATTTCTACCCTAATATTTAAATTTCTTTCCTTCTACTAATCCTGCAGTTCTTCATTTCTTTCTTTGCTGGTTGCTTTATTTATTTGACTTTTTTCTTGTTTCTTGAGGTATGCCTGTATTGCTATAAACCTTCCCCTATGCACTCTTTCACAGTGTCCCACAGGTCTTGGGTTGTTGTGTTTTCTTTTCCATTCGTTTCTATGCATATTTTGATTTATTTATTTATTTTTAAATTTCTTCTGTGCTTTGCTGGTTATTCAGCAGCATATTGTTCAACCTCCATACGTTGGAATTTTTAATAGTTTTTTTCCCGTAATTGAGGTCTAGTGTTACTGCACTGTGGACAGAAAAGATGCTTGGAGTGTTTTCAATTTTTTTGAATTTATCAAGGCTAGATTTATGGCCCACGATGTGATCTATCCTGGAAAAGGTTCCGTGTGTACTTGAGGAAAAGGTGGAATTCATTGTTTTGGGATGAAATGTCCTATAGATATCAATTAGGTCTAACTGGTCTATTGTTATCATTTAAAGTTTGTGTTTTCTTGTTCATTTTCTGTTTAGTTGATCTATTCATAGGTGTAAGTGGGGAATTTAAGTCTCCCACCATTATTGTGTTGTTGTTAATTTCCCATTTCATACTTGCTAGCATTTGTCTTACATACTGTGTTGCTCCTATGTTGGGTTGTGAATATATATATATTTCTTATATCTTCTTCTTGGATTGATCCTTTCATCATTATGTAGTGTCCTTCTTTGTCTCTTATCACAGCCTTTGTTTTAAAGTCTATTTTATCTGATATGAGTGTTGCTACTCCTGCTTTCACTTTCTTTTGGTCTCAATTTGCGTGGAATATATTTTTCCAGCCCTTCACTTTCAGTCTGTATGTATCCACTGTTCTGAGGTGGGTCTCTTGTGGACAACATATATCAAGGTTTTGGTATCCATTCAGCCAGTCTTTGTCTATTGGTTGGAGCATTCAACCCATTTACATTTAAGGTATGCTCAAAATTCTCCAAGCCAGGCTTCAGAAATATGTGAACCGTGAACTTTCTGATGTTCAAGCTGGTTTTAGAAAAGGCAGAGGAACCACAGATCAAATTGCCAACATCCACTGGATCATAGAAAAGGCAAGAGAGTTCCAGAAAAATATCTATTTCAGCTTTATTGACTATGCCAAAACCTTTGACTGTGTGGATCACAATAAACTGTGGAAAATTCTGAAAGAGATGGGAATACCAGACCACCTGCGAAGGGTTGACTCATTGGAAAAGACTCTGATGCTGGGAGGGATTGGGGGCAAGAGGAGAAGGAGATGACAGAGGATGAGATGGCTGGATGGCATCGCTGACTAGATGGACGTGAGTCTCAGTGAACTCCGGGAGTTGGTGATGGACAGCGAGGCCTGGCATGCTGCAATTCATGGGGTCGCAAAGAGTCAGACACAACTGAGTGATTGATCTGATCTGATGATCCCGTTGCCATTTACTTTATTGTTTTGGGTTCGAGTTTATACACCCTTTCTGTGTTTCCTGTCTAGAGAAGATCCTTTAGCATTTGTTGGAGAGCTGGTTTGGTGGTGTTGATTTCTCTCAGCTTTTGCTTGCCTTGTAAAGCTTTTGATTTATCTTTTATATTTGATTGAGATCATTGCTAGGTACAGTATTCTGGGCTGTAGGTTATTTTCTTTCATCATTTTAAGTATGTTCTGCCGTTCCGTCCTGGCCTGAAAAGTTTCTATTGAAAGATCAGCTATTATCCTTATGGGAATCCCCTTGTGTTAGTTTTTGTTTTTCCCTTGATGTTTTTAATATTTGTTCTTTGTGTTTGACTTTTGCTAATTTGATTAATATGTGTCTTGGGGTGTTTCACCTTTGGTTTATTCTGTTTTGGACTCTCTGAGTTTCTTGGACTTGGGTGATTATTTCCTTCCCCATTTTAGGGAAGTTTTCAACTATTATCTCCTCAAGTATTTTCTCATGGTCTTTCTTTTAGTCTTCTTCTTCTGGGACTCCTATGATACGAATGATGGGATGTTTAACATTGTCCCAGAGGTCTCTGAGTTTGTCCTCTTTTCTTTTGCTTCATTTTTCTTTTTTCCTCTCTGATTCATTTACTTTTACCATTCTATCTTCTACCTTACTAATCCTATCTTCTGCCTCCATTATTCTACTGTTGCCTCCCTCCAGAGTGTTCTTAATATCATTTATTGCATTATTCATTATATATTGACTCTTTTTTAAATTTCTTCTAGGCCCTTGTTAAACCTTTCTTGCATCTTCTCAATCCTTGTCTCCAGGCTGTTTGTCTGCAATTCCATTTTGTTTTCCAGATTTTGGATCATTTTCACTATCATTATTCAGAGTTCTTTATCAGGTAGATTCCCTATCTCTCCCTCTTTTGTTTGTTTTGGTGGGCATTTATCCTGTTCCTTTACCTTCTGGGTATTTATCTGTCTCTTCATCTTGTTATATTGCTGAGTTTGGGGTGTCCTTTCTGTATTCTGGCAGTTTGTGGAGCTCCTTATTGTGGAGTTTCCTCACTGTTGGTGGGATTCTACAGATGGTTTGTCAAGGTTTCCTCGTTAGGGAAGCTTGTGTTGGTGTTCTGGTGGGTGGAGCTGGATTTCTTCTCTGGAGTGCAATAAAGTGTCCAGTAATGAGTTATGAGATGTCAGTGGGTTTGGAGTGACTTTGGACAGCCTGTATTATTGAAGCTCAGGGCTATGTTCCTGTGTTGCTGGAGAATTTGTGTGATATGTCTTGCTCTAGAACTTGTTAACCCTTGGGTGGTGCTTGGTTTCAGTGTAAATATGGAGGTGTTTGATGAGCTCCTGTCGATTAATGTTTCCTGGAGTCAGGAGTTCTCTGGTGTTCTCAGGATTTGGACTTAAGCCTCCTGCTTCTGGTTTTCAGTCATATATTTACAGTAGCCTCGAGACTTCTCCACCTTTACAACACCAACAACAAAACATCTAGGTTAATGATGAAAAGTTTCTCCACAGTGAAGGACACCTGGAGAGGTACACAGAGTTACATGGAGAAGAGAGAGGAGGAAGATAGAGATGATCAGGATGAGATCAGGTGGAATCAAAAGAGGAGAGAGCAAGCTAGCAAGTAATCACTTCCCAATGTGCCTCCACAATCTGGTTCCCTCAGAGATGTTCACAGAGTTACACAGAGAAGAGAAGATGGAGGAAGGAGACAGAGGTGGCCAAGAGGATAAAAGGGGGGAATAAAAAAGAGAGACACAGATACAGTCAATAATAAGTTCCCTAAGTCTTCTCCACAGTCCAGAACATACAAAGAGTTGGGTAGAGAAGAGAAGGGGGAGGGAGGAGATACAGGCGACCTGATGGAGAAAAAGGAGAGACCAAATGGGGAGAGAGCAATCAGGCCAGTGATCTCACTCCCAAGTAAAAATGGGTAATGAAGATTGGGTTCTTAAAGGTACAAAATTGATAACAAATAACAAAAAACAAAGACTAAAAATCTAGAATAGAGGTTGGATTTTCAAAAATACCACAAAGTGACAAGAATTATAAGTAATTGTAGGTTATAAAAATGAAAAAGGAGTAATAGAGGACTTAATTTTTTTAAAAAAATAAAGAATTATAGTAAAAATAGTAAAAATATATCTAGGACTTCCTCTAGTGTTGTTGTGGGCAGTGTGTTGTCAGTTGATTTTTGGATAGTTCCTTGATCCGACTAATATTTCTCAAGAGCTATAGGCCCTTTCCTATGTAGTTGGTACTAACTACAGGGTCTTAATCTATTGCACCTGTCACTTCCAAGGAGGTTCCCTCTGTTTTAGCTTCTTTTGTTTGCTGGTGTCTTCCATGTCTAATTTCCACCCTGACACAAGGGGGCGGTGGTGGACCCTTTTTAAAGCTTAGTTGTGCCATGGGGAGGGAGGCACTCTGCAAAGAAATAACACTGGCATGAGCTTGCAGTGTCTCAGCCACAATGGGTTTACCCCCGCTCACGGCGTGTATGCTTTCCCTGTCTACACTGCTTAGACTCTAGGTTGCTCTGCCGGGGACTGTCTGAGGCTGGCCCTGGGTTGTATGCACTTCCCAGGTCTAAGCTGCTCAGCTTCAGGTACTCGGGTAGTCCTCAGAGGTGCAGACTAGGTTGGGCCTGCATTTTGTGCCCTTCCCAGGTCCGAGCAGCTCTGATGACCAAGTGTTTGGTGAGCGCAGTCACTATGACTTATCACTCTCCCCACCCCCCAATCCCTGCCGCTTGGTTTTCTAGGTGTAAAACCAGTACACCTTCTCAGGCAGATGTTGACTGTCCAGAATTTCAAGAAGTGTTGGTTTACAACAAATCTAGCTTGTAGTTTGGTAGATAATGCCTCTACAGGGCCGCAATTGCCCCCTTCCAGCTCTGGCTGCCCTCGCCTGCCTGTCACCAGGCAGGGGGATGGGCCAGGCTAGCTCTGCTCAGTCCTCAGTTCTGTAGCGGGCCTGACAGTGTCTTAGGTTAGGGCTTTAAGTGTGGTAGCTATCCCACAGTCTGGTTTGCTACCCCAAGTTAAATTCCCTCAGATTGCCTTAGGGGCATTCAGGCCTAGTCCTTATTTTAAGCAATGCAGCCCATGCCTTCCTGCTCAACCACTGCTTGCTAGTGGCAGATGCAGGCGTATGTGCTGTTTTTCCGCTGGGGGAGTTACCGTTGGGCACATAATCTGTGGATTTTAATTATTTACTCATTTTTCCTCTTTGTTATGTTGCCCTCTGTGGTTCCAAGGCTTGCCAGCCTTGGCAGTGGCAGTGCTTCCTGGTGTTTGGAAACTTCTCTCTTTTTTTTTTTTAAGACTCCCTTCCATCCCTACCTCTTTTGTCTCTCTTTTTATCTTTTAATTTTATTCCTACCTACTTTTGAAGACAATGGGCTGCTTTTCTGGGTTCCTGATGTCATCTGCTGGCATTCAGTAGTTGTTTTATGGAATTTACTCAGCGTCTAAATGTTCTTTTGATGAATCTGTTGGGGAGAAAGGGGTCTCCCTGTCCTACTCCTCTGCCATCTTAAGGCCACCCTTCCTTTATTTTTTTTATTTAATTAATTTTTTATTGAAGGATAATTGCTTTACAGAATTTTTCTGTTTTCTGTCAAACCTCAACATGAGGAATGCAAACTAGTACAGTAACTATGGAGATTCCTTCAAAAACTGGAAATAGAACTGCCATACGACCCAGGAATCCCACTGCTGGGCAAACACATCAAGGAATCCAGAATTGAAAGTGACACATGTACCCCAATGTTCATCACAGCACTGTTTGTAATAGCCAGGGCATGAAAGTAACCTAGATGTCCATCAGCAGATGAACCGATAAGAAAGCTATGGTACATATATACACAATGGAATATTATTCAGCTATTAAAAATAATACATTTGAATCCGTTCTAGTGAGATGGATGAGTGAAGCCAAGTTAAGTTAGAGGGAAAGACAACAATGCAATATACTAGTGCATATATATAGAATTTAGAAAGATGGTAATAATGACCCTATATGCAAGACAGCAAAAGAGACACTGATGTATAGAACACTCGTTTGGACTCTGTGGGAGAGGCCGAGAGTGTGATGATCTGAGAAAATAGCATTGAAACTTGTATATTATCGTATGTGAAACAGATCACCAGTCCAGGTTCAATGTATGAGACACGGTTATTGGGGCTGGTGCACTGAGATGACCCAGAGGGATGGATGGGGAGTGATGTGGGAGGGAGGGTTCAGGATGGGGAACACATGCACACCCACGGATGATTCATGTCACTGTATGGCGAAAACCATCACAATATTGTAAAGTAATTAACCTCCAATTAAAATAAGTCAATTATATACATAACCCTCAACATGAATCAGCTATAGGTAATATATATCCCCACCCTTCTGAACCTCCCTCCCATCTCCCTCCCTATCCCACCCCTCCAGGTTGATATAGAGCCCCTCTATCAAATACTACAAAATACAACAACATCAAGTACAACAGAAACCAGTTTTCATGATCATATTCTGGTTAACAGATCAGCAATCAAAGGGTGTTAGTTGCTCAGTGCTTTCCGAGCACATAACATTTCACAAATTGACAATTATTCAGCCCCAAATCACCATGGCAGGAGAGCAGACCACTCTGGGAGCAGACTGACATCTGCCATGACAGCCGAGGTTGGAGATCTCTTGCCAAACCTCCCAAAACAATGCCACTGGCTCTGAGAATATGACAGGTGAGGTGGCCACTCCCATGAGAACAAGGCTGTAGGCAAGCAGACACTGTGGGCTCTGCTGCCTCAGACCCAGGATCATCTCAACTCAAGCACCACCTGTCTTCCTAGGAACCCCAGCCAGAAGGCAGCTCAGCCTCCTCAGTGGTGCAGTAGGTATAAAGAATCCACCTGCAATACAGGACATGTGGGTTTGATCCTTGGGGTTGGGCAGATTCCCCCAGAAGAGGGCATGGCAACCTACTCCAGTAGTCTTGGCTGAAGAATCCCATAGACAGAGGAGCCTGGTAGTCTAACAGCCTATGGATCGCAAAGAGACACACCCACTCTCAATTTGGAGAGTTGTGGGGAGAATGGATACATGTATATGTAGGGCTGGGTCCCTTCACTATCCACATGAAACTATCACATCATTAATTGGCTATAGTGAAAGTGAAGTCTTTCCAGGAAAGAGTACTGGAGTGGGTTGCCATTTCCTTCTCCAGGGGATCTTCCCCACCCTGGGATCGAACCTGCATCTCCCACATTGCAGATAGGTGCTTTACTATCTGAGCCACCAGGGAAGCCTAATTGGCTATACTCCAATATATATTTTTATAAAGTATTTCAAAATATTCTCAATTTGATTCACATTGGATAATTATCTTGATACTCTTCTGGCACCCTACTAAATACAACAAAAATCAGTTTTCATTATCATGTTCTGGTTAACAGATCAGCAATTAGAGGGTATCAGTTCTCAATCCTATCCAATTCTCTTCAACACCGTGTACCATAGTCCACCAGGCTGCTCTGTCCATAGGACTGTCCAGGCAAGAATACTGGAGCAGGTTGCTACGTTATTCTCCAGGGGATCTTCCCAACCCAGGGATCAAACAGAGGATTTGATCAAACAGATCAAATGCATCTTCTTCATTGGCAGGTGGATTCTTTTCCACCTGCATCACCAGGGCAAAGCTCAGGGAAGGTGAGAGCACTGCATCTACCTTTTCACATTTCAAAGAGTAGCTTTCCCGAGGGAGGCTAAAAGGCTCAAGTCCTACTCACTGGATGTTTTTTCTTCAATGCTGCAGTACATTTCTGCAGACAACACCCACAGACTGGGCAGAAGTATGCAGTATGCAGAAGTATCCTGGATAGAAAACTGCAGCCCACAAAGCTAAGGATGGCTTTTAGATTTTCTAGTGGGGGAGAGGGCACAATTCAAAGAGAACCTCATGATCCATAAAAATGATCGGAAATTCAAATTTCAGTGCTCATAAATATTGGCCTTGAGGGGAACATGGTCATTCTATGTGTCAGCTCCAAACACAGAGCTGAGCAGCTGCCAAAGACACCTGCACACCACCTAGAAAGTGTATCTGGCCCCTTGCAAAACGAGTTTGAAAGCCTCTATTTTAGTGCACAAAACAATTCATGCTATGGACTGCTAGCACAAGGAAAGTCATAAAAAAAGAAAGATTTTCAACTTAAAAAGGCAAATTCAGAGATAAGATTATATTTGCAGACCCAAATATTAAATTACAGGCATTCCTCATTTTACTGATAGTGCCTCCCTAATTAAAGGTTTTTGGTAATTATGTGTCCATCAAGCCTACAGGTTCCATTTTCCTCAATTCTGTTCACTCTGCCACATTTTTAAAATTATTGCAGTATATCAAATTTTTTCATTATTATTTCTCATGGTGATCTGTGATCTTTCATGTTACTGTTGCAAAAAGATTGCCATTCACTGAAAGCTCAAATGGTGATTAGCATTTTTTTTAGTATTTTAAGACTAAGTTATGCACTTCTTTCTTTCTTTTCTTTTCTTTTTTTGTTTGGACAATATTGCACACTTTTAGCTCTCAGCGGTGAAACTCTTTATCCAGACATGTAAAGTGCTTTTATTAAAGCTCAACAAGGCTGGAACATTCATGCATCAAAGTGGGAGCCGGGGGACTGCATCTCCTTGAGGTTTGAGAGGGAGCAAGATGAGAAGGAAAAACGTGTTATCTAGGAAAAGACACAAGAATGTGAGCTGGCCAAGTCACTTGAGGTGGGCAATGAACACTGGGATCCACACTGTGTTCTTGGAGCACAGATTAGGTTCTGTCCCAGAAATGGAGCCCATTTCTGTCCATTCTGTCTCCCACATTCCTAAGTGGATTTTTCTGGGAGATTCTAAGTCCAAGAATATAGAAATAAACCTCAGTGTGGTTTCCACAGGGCACATGGTTTCTTATGTCAAAAACAGACAAGTGGGCATCATGGAGATCCTATTACGTGAAGTCAGTATGTTACCACTGGGATGATAATCTGTGTTTTTCAAAAGTACCCTGGGCTCCAAATACTATAATATCTTATGGCTGCCAATAAGTAATATTGTACTTATTTATTTAGCTGGGCCATGTTTTAGTGGTGGCCCATGGGCTCCTTAGCTGTGCCATGCTAAGACTTAGTTGTGGCATGTGGGAATATCTTTCCCTGACCAGGAATTAAATCTGCTAACCTTGGAGCTTGGAACCCTAGACACTGGACCATTAAGGACGTCTGAGGAATATTCTACTTAAGATGCATTTTCCTTGACAGCAGACATTTATTAATAGTCAAAAATTGACTTTGAGATAGTTATGTTAGCTCTGAGTACACACACAAACACACACAGTCGTGCATATCATGCATGTGCACACACGTGCACACACACTCACATACAAACTTGTGCACACACCCCACAGGCACAATTCTGGCTGTTACCATTATCCTTCTAATAGACTAGTGAGGACACTGGCCACTAACCCCAGATGGCTCGTTAGCTCCCTGTGGCCAGCAGAAGCATCTCCAAGCCAACAACCCCATGGTGCTCTCTGGGGGTGGCATTTGCCCTTCTGACCCTGAAACGTGGGCTCTAGGTAAGCCAGGGTGACGAGCCCTCCCCCTTCTACCAATTCACATTTCTCAGATCCCCTATCTCAGAGTCACCAAGAAACCACCAGGCCCCCAAGGCTTGTCCCAAGCCTGGCACATGGGCTGTGAAGGCTCCTCGTTTCCCCTGTACCTCCACAAATCAACTTGGGGGAGAGGGTGCTGATGTAGGACAGAATTTTCTGGGGAGCTGTGGCAAAATACACATGTTCAACACATAAGTGACTACTGCCTTCTAAAAGCACATAAAAATATCTAAAGAATGGTGGTGATGTGCACAGCCATCCCACTCAGCTGCTCAAAGGGAGCTGAACAAAACTGATTTATCAATTAGACAACATAAATGAGAAAACACTGTTGCCCATTCTTTCTGCTGGTGTTTTATTTATTTTTTCAGTATTATGTTTCAGTACTATGCATCTGCCTACTCAGTGAAAAACATTACAATCATGCTAGTAATGATGCATCCATATATTTTTCTCATTAGAAAAGGAATATCATTCTGAAGTCAAGAAAGGCACCATATAAAATATAACAATCCACAATCTACAGGATGCAGAAAAAGCAGTTCTAAGAGGGAAGTTTACAGCAATGCAAGTTTATCTTAGGAAACAAACAAACAAACAAAAAAACTCAAATATTCTAACACTATATCTAAAGGGACTAGAGAAAAGAACACATAAGTTCCAAAGATGTTACAGGAAAATAAATCATGAAGACTTGAGCAGAAATAAATGAAATATAGACTAAAAAAAAAAAAAAAAGCTCAAACGAAAAACCCGATTTTTGAAAAGATGAAGAACATTGATAAACCTTTTGCCAGACTCATCAAGAAACAAGAGGACCCCAAAATCCGTAAAGTCAGAAATGAAAGAAGTTATAACTGATACCACAGAAACACAAAGGATCTTATAAGTATGTGAACTACATGCCAATAAAATGGACAATCTAGAAGAAATGGAAAATTTTCAAGAAATGTACAATTCCCCAAGATCAAATCAGAAAGTGGAAAATATGAACAAACTAATTAGCAGCAACAATCTCAATGTTATTTAAAAATAATAATAATAATTAAAAAAAAAAAAAACCTTCCATCAAGCAAAAGTCCAGGACCAGAAGACTTCAAAGGTGAACTCTTCCAAACTTTCAAAGAAGAGTTAACACCTTTTCATCTCAAACAATTGCAAAAATTGCAAAGGAAGGACTGCTTCTGTACTCATTCTACATGGCCAGCATCACCATCATACGAAAATCAGAAAGAGATATCACACACACAAAATAAAATTATAGGCTAGTATCACTGATGGACATGGATGAAAAGTCCTCAATAAAATATTAGCTGAATTTTAAAAATGCATTAAAATTTTAAAAAACTGAATTTTAAAAATGCATTAAAAGGATCATACACCATCATCAAGGGGAATTTATCCCAGAATATACCAAGGATATTTCAATATCTGCAAATTAACCAATGTGATACCCAACTTTAACAAACTGAAGAGTAAAAACCATACAATCATCTCAAGAGATGCTTAAGAAGCTTTTGATAAAATTCAGCATCCATTTTGATAAAAACTCAACCATGTGGACATAGAGGGCACATATATCAAATTAATAAAGGCCACATATGCAAAAGCCACATCAAAGATTATACTCTAGTGAAAAGCTGAAAGAGTTTCAGGAACCAGGCAAGGATGCCCACTCTCCTCACTTTCATTCAACAAAGTTTTGGAACTCCTAGCCACAGCAATCAAAGAGAAAGAAATAAAGTGAATTCAAGCCTGAAAGGATAAAGTAAAACTGTCTTTGTTTGCAGATGGCATGATATTATACATAGAAAATCCTAAAGATGTCACAGAAAAACTCGTACAACACATCAATGAATTTGGTCAAGTTGCAGGATATGTGAAATGCGTTGCATGCTAACAGTGAAATATCAGACAGAAGAACTGAGGAAAGAACCCCATTTACAGCTGCATTACAAATAATTAAGTTTGGGGACTTCCCTGGTGGTCTAGACCTTAAGAGTCGTGGCTTTCACTGCATGAGGTGGGGGTTTGAACCCTGGCTGGGAAACCAATATCTCATGTGACTCCCAGTGTGGACAAAAATAACAAAAATAATACATATAAACATACATACCTAGGACAAAAAAAAAAAAAAATCTAAGGAGGTAAAAGACCTATAGTTAGAAAACTGTAAGACACTGATGAAAAGAACTGAAAATGCCACATATAGAATGGAAATTTATACCGTGGACTGAAATAATATTGTTTCTGAATTGACTGAAATGACCATACTGCTCCAAGCAATCTACAGATTCAAATCTATCCCTATCAAAATACTAATGGCATTTTCCACAAAACTAGAACAAATCATGTCTAAAATTTGCATAGTAACATCAATGACCATGAAGAGCCAAAACAATATTGGAAAAGAAGAACAGAGATGGAGGTATCTAACTACAGTACAAAACTATAGTCATTAAACAGTATGGTAGTGGCACAAAAACAGACACATACATCAGGAAACAGAAGAGAGCCCTGAAATAAATCCACACACTTATTGTCAACTAGTCTATGACAAAGGAGGCAAGGATATATACAGTGGAGAAAAGACAGACACTTCAATAAGTCAAGCTGGGAAAACTGGATAGCTACATGCAAAAGAATGGAACTAGAACATTCTCTAACATGGTATTAAAAATATAACAAAATGGATTAAAGGCTTAAATTTAAGAGCAGATACAATAAAACTCCCAGAGGAAAACATAGGTAGAACACCCCTGACATAAATTGTAGCAGTGTTTTGGGGGATCTGCCTCCTCAGGTACACTAAAGAAATTTAAAAATATACAAATGGGCCCTAATTAAAATGAAAGGTTTTTCTTCAGAGGAAAGGAAACCATCAAAAAATGAAAAGATGGCTAACCAACTGAATGAGAGAAAATATATTGTCAAAATATTTGACGCAGCCAATGAGAGGTTAATATGTAAAATATAAACAGCCATCCAACTCTATCTGAAAAATAATATCTGACTAAAAAATGGGAAGAAGGGGCTTCCCTGGCATTCCAGTGGTTAAGACTCTGCCCTTCTCCTGCAGGGGTGGAGAGTTTGATCCCCAGCTGAGGAACTAAGATCCCACATGAGGCACGACCAAAGATACATTAAAAAAATAGGGTTTACAAGACCTGAATAGACATTTTCCCAAAGTAGATATATAGACAACACATGAAAAGATACTCAGCATTGATAATCAGAGAAATGCAAATCAAAACCACAGCGAAGTATATATACCCTTACATCTGTCAGAAGGTCTGTCATCAAGACAAGAAATAAAAGCTGGAGAGGATATGGAGCAAAGGGAACCCTAGTTCACTATTGAAGAGAAAGTAAACCGGTGCAGTCACTATGGAAAACAGCATGCAAGTTCATAGAAAGCTAAAAGCAGAACTACCATAGGATACAGTAATTTCACTCCTTGGTATATAGTTTCGCCCCCTCCCCCCCAAAAAATGAGAACACTAATTCAAAAATATAGCATGCACCCCAATGTTCATAGCAGCATTATTTACAGTGCTCAAGATATGGAGTCCATCAACAGAGGTCCATCAACAGAGGAATATATTAAAGACATGTATTATACACACAAACACATACAATGGAATACTACTCAGCCATAAAAAGAATGAAATTTTGCAATTTGTATCAACAAGGATGGGTCTGGAGGGAATTATGTTTAATGAACTACAAAAGGAAAAAAGAAATACAGCGTATGTTACTTATATATGGAATCAAACAAAAACAAAAAACAGAAGCAGACTAACAGATATACAGTGTCATGGTCTTCATAGACCAGGACCTGGGGACTATAGTCAATGAGAAGGACTCAGGGGACCCAAGTCTCAAGTGAAACAAGGGTACTTTATTTGCAGAAATGCATGCTTATATATCTTCAATAAAATGATTCAGTTCAGTTCAGTCACTCAGTCGTGTCTGACTCTTTGTGACCCCATGAATTGCAGCATGCCAGGCCTCCCTGTCCATCACCAAATCTCAGAGTCCACACAAACTCATGTGCATCGAGTCAGTGATACCATCCAGCCATCTCATCCTCTGTCATCCCCTTCTCCTCCTGCCCTTAATCCCTCCTAGCATCCGGGTCTTTATGAACTGACTCTTCTCATGAGGTGGTCAAAGTATTAGAATTTCAGCCTCAGCATTAGTCCTTCCAGTGAACATCCAGGACTGGTCTCCTTTAGGATGGACTGGTTGGATCTCCTTACAATCAAAGGGACTCCTAAGAGTCCTTTCCAGTACCACAGTTCAAAAGCATCAATTCTTTGGTGTTCAGCTTTCTTCACAGTCAGCCATTAAAAAATGAAATTCCACCACTTACAACAAAATGGATAATCCTATAAGTAAAAGATCACTCAAGAGAGTCACCAAAGGGAATTCAAGCAGGTACTCTTTCCCATGATCTCAATTCTGAGAAATGTGTGCAGCTCTGCTCATTCCTGTTTTCCAGGAACTGATAAGGAACAAAGAGTCCTTGAGAAATGGCACACTAAGGAAGAAAACATATTGGATCCCTAAAAGCTGGACATCCCCTGACAGAAAGAAGTAGTGGTTACCAGTGGAGTGGAGGGAGGGTAGGGGGAAGAGGGAGGATAGAGGTAGGGCAGTTAAGCACAAATAATATAATAAATATGCTACAAGGATATATTTTACGGCACAGGGAATATAGCCAATATTTTACAATAACTTTAAATGGAGTATGTATATGCTGTGTTTAGTCACTCAAGTTGTGTCCCACTCTGCAACCCCATGGACAGTAGCCTGCCAGGCTTACCTGTCCGTGTGGATTCTCCAGACCAGAATAATAGAGAGGGTTGCTATGCCCTTCTCCAGAGGATCTTCCCAAGCCAGGGATCGAACCCAGGACTCCCATCTTACAGGTGGATTTTTTTACCAGCTGAGCCACCAGGGAAGACCAAGAACACTGGAGTGGGTAGCCTGTCCCTTCCCCAGAGGACCTTCCCAACCCAGTAATTGAACTGGGGTCTCCTGCATTCCAAGAACACTGAAGTGGGTATCCTGTCCCTTCCCGAAGGGGATCTTTTGGATCCAAGCATCAAACTGGGGTCTCATGCATTGCAAGACATATATTTTTCCAGCTGAGCTACCCTGAAGGACATTAAATAGGAGTAGCATCTAGAAAAAAATTGGAATCACTATGCTGCACAGCTGAAATGAAGACTACCATAAATGAACTACACTACAAAATGAAGGAAAAGAAAGAAATGCATGGCGATGACAGGGCAGGACTGTCAGCGGTGTGGCAGAAAGTGAAAGCAGCTCCCTGGCCCCTCAGGGGTGGAGGAAGACAGAAGATGTGCCTACCTGGCCTGGTACTGGCCCAGCAGAGAGGGGCAGGTGCCCGGGCAGAGGAACAGAGGTGTCCCTGGCTCGGACTAGCTATAGGAGAACTTAGTGGCATGCCAGGAGTGTGGCTTCCAACTCAGCTCATTCCTCCTGGAAAACAAAAAGATGAAGGTGACTCAGGGACTTCACACCAAGGACCATTTCCTGCCAAGAAAGGACTGAGAGGCAGAAATCATTTGTGTGATTCATGGCATCGCTGTCAGGTGCTTCCTGTTAACATCCAGGCAGCAGCACTCCTGGTACAGGTTCCTTACTGGAGAACTGACTTGAGTACAGAGTGACAATCACTGGATCCCTGGTGCAAACCAGCCCTGAGGCTGCCAAAATGGTAGTTTTGGTTTAATTATGTTTTAAAGTTGTTTTTTTATTTTTTTCAGCACATGGAATCCTGGTTTCCTGACTGGGGATCAAGCCCACAGCCCTTGCACTGGAAGCTGGGTTGTAACCACTAGACTGCCAGGGAATTCCGCCAAATTTCTTCTAGGTAAGAAGATATATACATCTTGCCTTCTCTTTCCTGTTCTCCCAACAAAAATCACAGCAGCATATTTTGTCTTTCCCATGTCAGTGCAAATTTGCAGACACCCTTGGCCTCCTTGAATAGAGGGTGTGGGGTGCAGACATCTGAGCTGTGTGTCAGTGTTGGGTGCATTTATTTATCCACTCACTTAAATGAACATGGCTGTCCTGTAGTCAACAGGGTGTGTGTGTGTGTGTGTGTGTGTGTGTGTGTGTGTGTGTGTGTATCTGTGTTAGTCACTCAGCTGTATCTGACTCTTTGCAACACCATGGACGGTAGCCCTCCAGGATCCTCTGTCCATGGGATTCTCCAGGCAAGAATACAGAAGTGGGTTGCCATTCTCTTCTCTAGAGGATCTTTCTGACCCAGAGCTCAAATGCCATATCTTGCCTTACAGGCAGATTCTTTGCCATCTGAGCCACCAGAAAAGACCTAACTGGGACCACTGGACATGTATTGCTCTGAGCCAGTCAGAGTTCAGTGGGGACTCTGTGTGTGTGTTCATCATTCAGTCATATCCAAATCTTTGCAAACCCTGGCTCCTCTATCTATCGGGAGCTGCATTAGGCATTACCAATAAAATGGAAGCATGGTCCCCAGCCCTCTCTCCTCATTCCTCAGGCATGGATCCTGTAATGAAGGAGTTAGGCCTTGTGATTCTGACTTGCCTTTTCCTCTCCTCAGCTGAGTTGACTGAAAAGGAATATTAAGGTGCTTATTGTTCTTGAGAGGAGCGTGAGAAGGCACAAAGCCTTCTGCAGTTGTGACCAGAAAATAATTCATAAATTTAATCATTGACATTTGTTCAAGGACTTTACAAAAGAGTGTTCCAGGATGAACACATAGGCCGTAGCTTGAGGCCATGGGAGGGATTGTATCTGAAGCCTATTTGTGAGGAGAATGTTTATGGCAAAGGAGTTTGCTGAATTTAGGGCTTAGAAATAATTGAAATAGTTGGAAGTTAAAGATTTAAGGAATGTTGTAAAGTTAGCATATTTTACTATAGCTTATAGGAGTTAGGAATTTTTAGAGACACTATAGCTAGAAGCCTTTTCAAGAGACAGTGAGCTCAGGATGTTAGGGGCAAACAGGATTTAAGAAGACAAGTAATAAACTGAGGAATATAGCATGAGTTACAAGTTAACTATAGGACACATTAGAGGAGGCAGATAATAGATGATAAGGTTGATTCCCAGAGAATCACTGAAGCAGGTATTCTATTTGAAGAGCAACAATGCTGTATAGAGATGATAAATCTGGGAGAGGGGGAACTGAAAATGTCAAAGCTCTGGCCTAATGTTTTTGTAAAAGTATAAAAGAGAATCTTAAACTTGGAATAAACAGGCAGATCGTAAACAAATGAGAGGCTGTCTCATCGCTGACACCATTTACCTCTTCAGGTTGAATCCCTGATTGCTGGAGTTAGACTCCGCCAAGTGGCACCCAGAAAAGGAGACACTGAAGAGTAAGTAATCTGGGAATGTAACGCAGGATGGTTAGGATTGTACCTGTGGGTGGCCGGCACCCCTCTACAGTTTAGGCAGGGTGAGGAGGGTACAGAATCAATAAGAACATTCTCTAGAAGGATGGGTTTCTCTGCATCTAAGATCAGACAAATGTTAAGATCAGACAAATGTTTATTGAAATATTACTTCATATGTTAGCCCATAGAGGCGTTAAAGTAAGCACAGGAAGGCTGTCTAAATTTCTACGTTTGTTTTATACTTTGCATGGGCCAGAAAATGTTCCTGTAGATGCCTTTGCCCTGTGGAATATGATTAGAAATGTCCTGGATCCCCGTCATGAGGCTGTTAGATAGCCTACAGGGGAGGCTATAGCGGTGGATGGTGGTGGGTCTCCACCTTCTGCACAGATCATGTTTTCTGCCATTGATGAAGAAAAGGAGGGAGACTGTGCTCCACCTCCTGAGGAAGGAGAGGGCTTACAGGACGCTGCAGCTGGGAGCTCTGATGAGGCCCCTCCCCCTCTACACAAACCTTTAATAATTTATCCACCACTTTCTGATTTAAGGCGACCACCGCCACCTCCGCTTGTGCCTCCCAGGACCCAGGAGTTCCCCACTTTGCCTCCAAAGCCTCCCAGAGTATTGCCTAAGGCTGAGAAAGATAAAGAGCTTTTTGGAAACAAAGGAGCTTTTAAAGCAGAGGCGTGTACAATATACAGAGCTTGCTTCTTGGAGAAAACCCCCTCAGGGGGCCTCATCCAGGCTAAAAAAAAAGAAAGAAAGAAAGAAAAGAAAAAAATATTAATCCTAATGGAAATGATTCTACAAATAAAAAATGTTTCTCTTGTGTCCAAATGGGGCATTTTTGCCAGCAATGTCCTGCCAAGCAGGGACAACAAGCTGTGCCAATACAGACTAATACCAACTCCCCAAAGGGACTTTGCTCCAGATGCCAGAAAGGGTATCATTGGACAAAAGACGCTAGATCTAAATTTCATAAGGATGGGACTACGCTCACTCCCTAAGTACAGGTAAGTAATTTTTCCCAGTTTCAGGGATACAGGCAGCAGGGGCAGCCTCGGCCCCAGATAACAATAGGGGCAGCAACAATATTAACCCCTGACGTACCGGTTATTCCGATTCCAACAGGAGTGACTGGTCCCCTGCCTGAGGGCATTGTAGGATTTGTGCTGGGGCACAGCTCGCTTTCCCTTCAAGGAATTTTGTTGGTGCCTGGTGTAGTAGATTCTGATTATTTACTTGGGAAATTAAAGTTTTGATCTCACCACCTACTAAAACTGTGCAAATTAATAAAGGTCAAAGAATAGCACAGCTTTTGCTTTTATCTTATTATCAGACAGGAAAAACCTTGATTTCTCAAGCTAGGGTATTCCAGAGTATTTGGATCTAGTGATCTAGCTTTTTGGGTGCAGGAAATTACAGCTTCTAGGCCTTTGAAAGATCTTTTAATTCAAGGAAATAAAATGTCAGGGCTGTTAGATACTGGAGCAGATGTCTCTTTCATTGCTGGAAGAGATTGGCCCTCTCCTGGCCGACATGCTTGACCAGTGCTGGCCTGGTAGGAATAGGGTCAGTGCCCTTGGTTGCTAAGAGCTCACAAATTTTGACACGGTCAGATGAGAATGGGGCACAAGGCACTTTTTGTCCATATGTGGTTTGTTCACTACCTTTTTCTTTATGGGGGAGAGATATATTATCTCAGATGGGAATGCTTTTATATAGCCTAGATGTAAAGATTACTAATCAAATGATGCAAATGAGGTATAATCCTGATAAGGGGCTTGGTAAAGATCAGCATAAAATTATTTCTCCAGTACAGGCAGTTCCTAACATAAATACAGAAGGTCTGGGATTTCAAATTTATCCTGAGGCTGTTGCTCTTGCTGCTGACTCTATTACCTGGACATCTGATGATCCAGTATGGGTGGAGCAATGGCCTTTAACAGCTGAAAAGTTACAGGCAGCTGAGGATTTAGTTATGGAACAATTGGCTGCTGGCCATATACGGCCTTTTAATAGCCCCTGGAATACTCCTATTTTTGTTATTAAGAAAAAATCAGGAAAATGGAGATTGTTACAAGATTTGAGAGCTATAAACGCAACTATGGAAGACATGGGGACCCTCCAGCTGGGCCTCCCTTCCCCAGTGGCTGTGCCTTTTCAGTATAATGTGATAGTTATAGATCTACAGGATTGTTTCTTCACCATTCCCCTGGCCTACCAAGATTGTAAGCAGTTTGCTTTCAGTCTCCCTTCAGCTATTTTTAAACAGCCCTATTGAAGGTTTCTGGAGAAGGCAACGGCACCCTACTCCAGTATTCTTGCCTGGAAAATCCCATGGATGGAGAAGACTGGTGGGGCTGCCGTCTATGGGGTCGCACAGAGTCAGACACTACTGAAGCGACTTAGCAGCACAGAAGGTTTCAATGGAAGGTTTAGCCTCAGGGAATGAAAAATAGTCCGACCTTGGGTCAGAAATTTGTAGACCAAGCTGTACACAATGTTAGAGGAAAAGATAAAGATCTATATTTGATACATTATATGGATGATATTTTGGCATCTCCTAAGGACATAACCACGTTACAACAAATTTATCTAAATTTATTTAGGCCTTGAAAAACTGAGGTTTAAAGATAGCTCCAGATAAGATACAAGTAAATCCTCTTTTTCTTATTTAGGGAGGGTATTAAATACCCATACTGTGAGTCATGACTCTTTGTAGCTGTGGAGAGATCGTTTACTAAATTTAAATGATTTCCAGAAATTATTAGGGGAATAGCAAGAAAAGATAAGAAAGCCTTATTCAGTGATCAATGCAAAAAAATAGAGGAAAACAACAAAATAGGAAAGACCAGGGATCTCTTCAAGAAAATCAGAGATACCAAAAGAACATTTCATGCAAAGATGGGCACAATAAAGGACAGAAATGTTATGGACCTAACAGAAGCAGAAGATATTAAAAAGAGATGGCAAGAATACACAGGAGAACTGTACAAAAAAGATCTTCATGACCCAGATAATCACGAGGGTGTGATCACTGACCTAGAGGCAGACATCCTGGACTGTGAAGTCAAGTGGGCCTTAGAAAGCATCATTATGAATAAAGCTAGTGGAGGTGATGGAATTCCAGTTGAGCTATTTCAAATCCTGAAAGATGATGCTGTGAAAGTTCTGCACTCAATATGCCAGCAAATTTGGAAAACTCAGCAGTGGCCACAGGACTGGAAAAAGTCAGTTTTCATTCCAATCCCAAAGAAAGGCAATGCCAAAGAATGCTCAAACTACCATACAATTGCACTCATCTCACGCTAGGAAAGTAATGCTCAAAATTCTCCAAACCAGGCTTCAGCAATATGTGAACCGTGAACTTCCTGATGTTCAAGCTGGTTTTAGAAAGGCAGAGGAACCAGAGATAAAACTGCCAACATCTGCTGGATCATGGAAAAAGCAAGAGAGTTCGAGAAAAACATCTATTTCTGCTTTATTGACTATGCCAAAGCCTTTGACTGTGTGGATCACAATAAACTGTGGAAAATTCTAAAAGGGATGGGAATACCAGACCACCTGATCTGCCTCTTGAGAAATATGTATGCAGGTCAGGAACAACAGTTAGAACTGGACATGGAACAACAGACTGGTTCCAAATAGGAAAAGGAGTTCGTCAAGGCTGTATATTGTCACCCTGTTTACTTAACTTATATGCAGAGTACATCATAAGAAACGCTGGACTGGAAGAAACACAAACTGGAATCAAGATTGCTGGGAGAAATATAAAAAACCTCAGATATGCAGATGACACCACCTTTATGGCAGAAAGTGAAGAGGAACTAAAAAGCCTCTTGATGAAAGTGAAAGTGGAGAATGAAAAAGTTGGCTTAAAGCTCAACATTCAGAAAATGAAGATCATGGCATCTGGTCCCATCACTTCATGGGTAGTAGATGGGGAAACAGTGTCAGGCTTTATTTTGGGGGGCTCCAAACTCACTTCAAATCGTGACTGCAGCCATGAAATTAAAAGACGCTTACTCCTTGGAAGGAACTTTATGACCAACCTAGATAGCATATTCAAAAGCGGAGACATTGCTTTGCTTACAAAATTCCGTCTAGTCAAGGCTATGGTTTTTCCTGTGGTCATGTATGGATGTGAGAGTTGGACTGAGAAGAAGACTGAGCACTGAAGAATTGATTCTTTTGAACTGTGGTGTTGGAGAAGACTCTTGAGAGTCCCTTGGACTGCAAGGAGATTCAACCAGTCCATTCTGAAGGAGATCAGCCCTGGGATTTCTTTGGAAGGAATGATGTTGAACCTGAAACTCCAGTACTTTGGCCACTTCATGCGAAGTGTGGACTCATTGGAAAAGACTCTGATGCTGGGAGGGATTTGGGGGCAGAAGGAGAAGGGGACAACAGAGGATGAGATGGCTGGATGGCATCACAGACTCGATGGAAGTGAGTCTGAGTGAACTCCAGGAGTTGGTGATGGACAGGGAGGCCTGGCGTGCCCCACGACTTAGCGACTAAACTGAACTGAACTGAATTGGATATGCCCACATTTAAAACTGACCACTGCAGATTTAAAGCCTCTGTTTAATTGCTTAAAAGGCGATCCTGATCCTAGTTCTAAGAGAGAATTGACTAGTGAGGCCGAATCAGCTTTTGTTAAAGTGGATGAGGCTTTAAATGATCAGTTAATTAGGATTAATATTACCAGAGGATGGGATTTAATTATTCTTGCCACAGAGCATACACCTACAGGATGCTTGTGGTAAGAAGGCTCATTGGAGTCACCTTCAGGATGCTTGTGGCAAGAAGGCTCATTGGAATGGCTCCATCTACCAGGGACCCCAAGAAAAATATTTTTATCTTATCCCAGCTTGGTAGAACAATTAATTATAAAAGGTAAAAAAAAAAAAAAAAAGAAGTGTGGAACTTTTTGGAAAAGAAGTAGCAAATATAGTGATTCCATTCAATAAAGATCAACTGCAATCTCTTTTACAAAATAGTGATGATTAGCAAGTTGCCCTGATAGATTTCAGGGGTCAAATTTTGTTTCATTTGCCCTCAAGGCCCCTATTGCATTTTTTGAAAACACATCCAGTAATTTTTCTGAAGAAATTTTCTATTCAACCTTTGTAAGGGGCAATTTTAGTTTTCACAGATGGCTCCTCTATTGGTAAAGCAGTCACAATTATTAATGGAAAATCCCATGTTCAGGTAACTGAACTCGGCCCAGAGAGCTGAGTAGAGGGTGGTTATTTGGGCTCTTAAACATTTAAGAGACCACAGTTTCAATCTTCTGACTGACTCCCAATATATTGTAGGGTTATTTCCTCATATCGAGACTGCTAATATTCCGGAAAATAAGACTACCATTTTCTCCTTGTTATTTGATTTACAGAAGGAGATTAAGCAAAAAGATAAGAAATATTTTGTGGGACATATTACAGTCCTTTGCATGAAGGAAATGCTTTGGCAGATGCATTAACTAAAGTAATTGCTTTAAACTTACATGAAAAGAATGACAAGGCCAAAAATTCTCACAAAATTCATCATCAAAATGCAGCTGGTTTAAGTTATGAATTTCATATCTCTAGGGAAGCAGCTAGACAAATAGTTATGTCTAAATTGCCCAACATTTAATCCATCTCCACCATTAGGAGTAAATCCCCGAGGCCTTAGGCCTAATGCTCTCTGGCAAATGGACGTAACTCATATCCTGGCCTTTGGAAAACTGTCCTTTGTACATGTTACTGTGGATACCTTTTCTCATGTTATTATAGCCTCTACTAGATCAGGTGAAGCAACTAGAGATGTAATTCAGCACTTGTTTCAATTCTTTTCCCAAATAGGATTCCCCAAACAGATCAAAACAGATAATGCCCCAGCTTATACTTCTGCTGCTTTTAAGAGATTTTGTCAACAATTTTCCATAGTACATTCAACAGGAATACCTTATAATCCCCAAGGCCAAGCCATAGTGGAAAGGGCGCATCAGACTTTAAAAAGTCAGATAGCTAAATTAAGACAGGGAGAATTTAAATATTCCTCTCCACATCATGTTTTACACCATGCTTTGTTTGTAATTAATCATTTTAATGTGGACACACAGGGGCAGACTGCAATGATGAGACACTGGACTCCGGAAAGATGTCCTTACAGGAGAGTGGAAAGGGCCAGACATACTGCTAACTTGTGGGAGAGGGTATGCCTGTGTGTTTCCACAGGATTCCACTTCTCCTGTTTGGACCCCCTGAGGTTACTAAAATCCCTTAAGTCCTGGAGTCCAGGACCGAAAAAATGGAGACACCAGAAGCTCGTTGAGTCCAGACCTGAGGGAGCCAAGAAAACGCCAAAGGGCGAGTGACCCTTCACCTGAGGCTTCATGGCTAGTACATCGCTTCAGGCACTTGGCACTTCAGGAGAGACATGCTGATTGAGTTCAACCATATTCTGCCCCACCTCATCGCTGTCATCGTTCTTAAACAACCACCAACTTGGGGCCAGCTAAAACATCTCACTCAGTGGGCTGAAAAATTAATAGAAAGGGGGGAGATATGAGGCCACTCTTACGGTAATGTTTATGGCTATGCTTGCTGTGTTGGCTTGTCAGCCAAGGCCCTCCAGTGTAGAAAAATTTCATTGGGCTTATTTGCCTAATCCACCTTCTTTCAAGCCTGTTGATTGGACGAATGAGCCCATTTGTGTTTTTGTTAATGATACTCTTCTTTTGGGCAGGGCATTCATTTATCCTAATAATGTTAAAACAGTGGTCAGCATTTCCTTCAATTTTTCTGGTGTGTCCATTTATCCACCTATTTGCTTTGCCATACCTTCCTCTCTACAAGAAGCAGCTCCAGTTTTGAATGGATGTGTTAACACTTCCTTGAAAGGCATACTTACTGATTATCTAAGAAGCGATTGGCGAGAGAGACTTTTGGTCTTTATAGCTGCTGATGCCAGGGGGCAAGAAAGACTATTTGATGCCTTAAAAAAGGCAGCCCTTCATTTAAAGGACTATCCGAGCTGTGCACTCCCCATTTCAGACTCTGATGAACAAGGACTACAGGTCTGGAAAAGCATAAGCAGTATTTCTGGCTTTCCTCATTGGAAATAATGCATGTACCCCATAAAGTTATCTATTCCCATTGCTGCCACCAGACATTTTCTGACTGAATGGGGGTGCCTCTATCTTTTGAATCAATGATGGGGCTTGATTTATGTATAACCTTGTAGGTCCATATGGAATAATTCATTTTTCCATATGCCTTTAGTAATTACTAGGTGTCATGTTAATGGGTGGGTTCCTCCTTTAGTGAGCTTCGATGGAACGGGTGCCATGCAGCCTGAGTTATGGAAATCATTGGCTGATATGACACCTGTGATTTTACATAGACCTTTAAATTAACAAAGATATATTGTACGGGCCTGTATGCATTCTCCCTATACCTTTTTGCTGGCCAGAAATCAGTGATTTGGAAGTTTCTGAAGGAGAAACTGTTTACAATGTCATATGTGTGAATTGTTTTATATCAAATTGTGTTGATGGGAATGATTATAATAATTATAAGGCTGTGATGATTGTAAAGCAACCACCATATGTGATGGTTCCTATAAAATTAGAAGGACAATGGTTTGATGATTATGCATTGAAAGTTTTGTATGAACTTAATGGCTTAATTTCTCGACCTAAGAGATTCATTGCAGCTCTGGTTGTGTAAATAACTGCCTTGATTGCCATAATTGCATCAGTTATGGTTTCTGCTGTTGCCCTGTCAAAAGAAGTGCATACAGCCTCGTTTATCAATCAGTTGTCTAAAAATGTCTCCGTAGCTCTTACTATCCAGGAAATTATAGATAAGAAAATAGAAAATAAGGTCAATGGGTTAGAAGAAACAGTTCTGCTTATGGGGCAAGAAATTACAAATTTAAAAATTAAATAGTCTTTAAGGTGCCATGCTGATTTTAAATGGATGTGCATCACCCCTCTAGAATGAGTGATTCCATGCACTCTTGGGAACGTATTAGGAACCATATTTTAGGCATCTGGAATCATTCAGATTTTAGTATTGATATTTCTAAGTTACATCAGGATATTCAGAATATGAAGCAGGTGGAGTCTGACTTTTCCTCTCAATGGCTTTCTAATTCCCTCTTTGAAAATCTGGAGGGGTATCTTTCCCATGGATCCTTTTCTACAATAATGATTAATGCAGCCATATGCTTATGCCTGTTAGTTCTGATTTGTGTAATAGCCCCGTGCCTTTTCAGGATACTCAGCCAAAGTTTCTCTGCTCTATATACTGAGTTTCATACCTATGTTCTAAAAAATAAAAAAGGGGAGATGTCGGGAGCCACGTTAGGCATTACTGATAAAATGGAGGCACGGTCCCCAGGCCCCTCTCCTCATTCCTCAGGCATGGATCCCGGAATGAAGGAGTTAGGCCGTGTAATTCTGATTTGTCTTTTCCTCTCCTCGGCTGAGTTGACTGAAAAGGAATATTAAGGTGCTTATTGTTCTTGAGAGGAGCGTGAGAAGGCACAAAGCCTTCTGCAGTTGTGACCAGAAAATAATTCATAAAGTTAATCATTGACATTTGTTCAAGGACTTTACAAAAGAGTGTTCCAGGATGAACACATAGGCCGTAGCTTGAGGCCATGGGAGGGATTGTATCTGAAGCCTATTTGTGAGGAGAATGTTTATGGCAAAGGAGTTTGCTGAATTTAGGGCTTAGAAATAATTGAAATAGTTGGAAGTTAAAGATTTAAGGAATGTTGTAAAGTTAGCATATTTTACTATAGCTTATTGAAGTTAGGAATTTTTAGAGACACTATAGCTAGAAGCCTTTTCAAGAGACAGTGAGCTCAGGATGTTGGGGGCAAACAGGATTAAGGAAGATAAGAAGTAAACTGAGGAATGTAGCATGAGTTACAATGTAATCAAAAGTTAACTATAGGACACATTAGAGGGGGCAGATAATAGATGATAAGGCTGATTCCCAGAGAATCACTGAAGCAGGAATTCTGTTTGAAGAGCAACAGTGCTTTATGGAGATATCTGGGAGAGGGGCAACTGAAAATGCCACACCTCTGGCCTAATGTAAAAGTATAAAAGAGCATCTTAAACTTGGAATAAACAGGCAGTTCATAGACAAATGAGAGGCTGTCTCATCGCCAACACTGTTCACCTTTTCAGGTTGAATCCCTGGTTGCTGGAGTTGGACTCTGGCATCTGCCCATGGGACTGGTGTGTGTGTGTGTGTGTGTGTGTGTCAGTCACTCAGTCCTAGCTCACTCTTTGCAACCCCTTGGATTGTATCCAACCAGGCTCCTCTCTGTCCATGGGATTCTCCAGGCAAGGATTCTGGACTGGGTTGCCATTCCCTTCTCCAGGAGATCTTCCCAACCCAGGGATTGAACCGTGGTCTCTTATATTGCAGGCAGATTATTTGCCATCTGAGCCACCAGGGAAGTCCTAGTGGGGACCAGTGAACACGTATTTCCCTGAGCCTGTCAGAGTGTCTGAAGTCATCTAAGGGCCCCCATTGTGGGAATCACCATCCCCTAGACCAGCAGGCTCCAGTCCATTCCTACCAAGGCTTCTGAATGTGGCAGGAGCCTTCCCTGCCCCCACCATGGTCACCACAATCCATGACGGCTTATTACGGTTTGACCACACCTGCCCAGGTGTTTAAAATCTTTACAGCTGCCATTATGAATGTCACAGAGCCTCCGGTATAAGCTGTTGAGTGAGGAGATGGTGCACACATGCCTCTCCTCTTCCTGCAATTTAGGATGGATCTAGCCTCCCCATGGGCAACTGCAGATCAGAAGTAAAGGGCACAACTGAGCCTCTAAATACCTGATGCATGTTAAACATTCTTCCAACAGGAAAGAACAGTAAAGATTCTTATGCAATAGTGAATATTAATGAAAACCTAGAAAGTATTTATAACACAAAATTTCTGATTATGCAGGTAATTAGTGAAGAAAAAATCCATGGGTGGTACAAATCTGGAAGGTGTTGACTTGACTGCCCATTTATTGAAGCAGAAAATGGATGAATCCATTGAACCTCTGGAGTAAAGCGATTGTAAAGTCAAGACTGTATCTCATAGAGTTTCTCAAAACCCTCATAAGGAAGCTTCTGGCAATGTGAATTTCATTTTCAGAAGGCTTTTTCTGTGCTATAATATCCAGAATGTCTTTCATCTTCCTTCACAGGTAATCAGTGAAGGGAGAAAACTAGACAGACTGCAGTCAAATGAAAGAGTGGCTCAGAAAAGCAAAGGTCTCACACTGCAGCAACTTATTGCAACTCTGTAATGGGAAAGAGTGGAAACCCAGCTGGTTTACTGGGGGAGTCTCTACAGTGAGAGGAATGAATGTTTCTCATCCTATTTTAAAAAGGTAATATAAGCAGACCTCAGAGATATTCTAAGTTGGGTTCCAGACCTTCACAATGAAGGAAATATTGTAATAAAGCTAGACATATGAATGATTTGGTTTCCCAGTGTATATAAACATTATGTTTACACTACACTGGAATATACCAAGTGTGCAATAATATGTCTAAGAAAACAATGTACAGATCTTATTTTAAATTAAAAAGTGCTAACCATCATATGAACCGTCTGAGTCCTAGTAGTAATATGAGTAAAATCAAGGATCACTGACCACAGAATAACAAATGTGATGGTAGAAAAGTTTGAAATACTGTGAGAATTACCAAAATGTGAGACACAAAGAGACAAAGTGAGCAAGAACTGTTGGAAAATGTCACTAACAGACTAATGGCACTAACAGATTCAGAGCTGCCACAATTCTTAATTTGTTAAAAACAATACAAAACACCAGGATCTGTGAAGCACAATCCAGCCAAGTATGTCTACACACGTGTTTCACAGGTGGCTCAGTCATCAAGAGGAAACCTGCTAATGAAAGGAGACTCAGGAGATGCAGGTTCAATCCCTAGGTGGGGAAGATCCCTTGGAGGAAGAAATGGCAACCCACTCCAGTATTCTTGCCTGGGAAATCACATGGACAGAAGAGCCTGGTGGGTTGGGATGTGTGGGATCACAAACAGTCAAACCCGACCTAGTGACTAAACAACAAGATCTATACATAGATATTTGTTTCTACTTTGAGAAGACACAGCCAGTGTTCACAGTACTAATTATGGCTTTTAAAAACAAATGAAATCACAGTGGCAGGGGTTGTACCCACAAGCTCTGAGGAACTGGGGCTACTGGGGTCAGTGAAATTTTCCTAAAACGTGTGTACTCTTGTCAGATCTTCAGATTTTCCTTGAATATAGTAAACATATTTGGGAATTAAGGGAGGTTCCCTGATAGATAAGCTGGTAAAGAATCACCTGAAATGCAGGAGATCCTGGTTCAATTTCACGGGTCAAGAAGATTCCCTGAGAAGAGATTAGCTATCCATCCACTCCAGTATTCTTGGATTTCTCTTGTGGCACAGCTGGTAAAGAATGTGCCTGCAATTCAGGAGACCTGCCTTCTATCCCTGGATTGGGAAGATGCCCTGGAGAAGGGAAGGGCTACCCATTCTAGTATTCTGGCCTGGATAATTTTCCTTGGACTGTCCATAGAGTCGCAAAGAGTCGGACACGACCCAGAAATTTTCACTTTTCAGGTAGTTTGTCAGCCCCACTGGTGGCTAAAACAGCAGCGTGGTTTTTTCTTCTTCTTTTAAAAATAATTTATTTTTTATATTTATTTGGCTGCATCAGATCTTAGTTGTGGCATGCCAGAATCTTTGTTGCATCCCATGGCATCTTTCCTTGTATCTACTTGTAGTGTTCAGGCTTACTTGCTGCACAAAATGTAGGATCCTGTTTCCGCTACCAGGGATCATACAGGCATCTCCTGAGTTGCAAGGCAGATCCTTATCCACCGGACAACTGGATAAATGGCACCTGGAGCTGTCTGGATGAGAGACGGGGAACATTTGACTGAGAGCTGGTCTCTGGGATCACAGTCATTGGGACCAGATTGGGCAGGAAAGCGCAAGGGACAAAACTCTCTGGCGCCACCTAGAGTTCTCAGGTGGAACAGACACAGGAGGGGCGATAAAAGACCATCCTCTCAGACACAATATAAACATTTGGTGCTGGTGGTGGTTTAGTCGCTAAGTCGTGTCCGACTTTTGTGATTCCATGAACAAAGGAGTCTGGAAGGCAGGCTACAGTCCATGAGATTCTCTAGGCAAGAATATTGGAGTCAGTTTCTATTTCCTTCTCCAATAAATACTTGAGTGTCTTTCAAGCGCCAGGAGCCTACCAGCATGGAGCCATGAGGGGTGCACAGGCCACAAGTGAACTAGTGAAGTTGCTCAGTCATGTGTGGCTGTTTGTGATCCCATGGACTGTAAGCCTATCATGCTCCTCTGTTCATGGGATTTTCTCCAGGCAAGAGTGCTGCAGTTGGTTGCCATTTCCCTTCTCCGGGGGATCTTCCCAATCCCAGGGATCGAACCCAGGTCTCCCTCATTGCATGCAGATGCTTTGCCAATGAGCAACCAGCCATGGGCCACAGGATGTGCCAAATCAGGCGAGGAAGATGCCCCAATATGAGTGGACAAGGGATACCTGCTCGGGGTTAACCGCCTCATGGGAAGACCCACACCAAAGCTAAAGTGCCCTTGAGGCCTTGGGGACGAAGAGCCCCCGGAAGACATTAGACAGGAGTGTACCTGAGTGCTATGGAAGGAACACCATGTGCCACAAAGACCAGCAAAGATGTCTGCCCCTTTCTGGGAGGGAGGAGGATGGCATAACTCAGCCTAGAGAGACACAAACTATGCAAGCAGGATGCTTGGAGAAAAGAGCACAGATCTGGCCACTGAAGGGGGTTGCTGACGCCCCTGATGTGGGGAGCTCTGAACTCCAGCAGCCCCACAAATGAAACAGGGCTGAGTCCAAGCCATGCCCACTGGGAGACTAACAGTGTGATCAGTCACCCCAGAAACCAGGAGAGACATCCTTTCTACTCCAATGTCTGCTGCACCTTACAAAAAATATACATATTGTAGGAAATGTGGCACATTTAAAAATTGGAAGGCTGGTAAGACAACAAAGGAGAGTAACCCATAACCTAAAGATGACCATGAGTAACATCTCTCTGCGTTTCTTTCCCCCTGTTTAAGATAGTTCAAAAAGTCCTGAAGATTTGTTGAGGTCTTTCTCTCTTCAGCCTTCTGGGTTGGGTGAGCATTTCTCATGCCACTGTCACTCTTATAAAAGGTCTTCTTTTTGGTCATGTGGCATGTAGGATCCTAGTTCCTGACCTGGGATCAAACCTAGGCCTTCTGCATTGGAAGCACAAAGTCTTAACAACTGGACCACCAGGAAAGTACCTGAAGTGTCCCTTTTAATATGGCCTAGTATTACTTCCACATAAATGCTGGAAAGCTATGGTGTTGACTAGTAAAACACTAGCCTTTCTACTTTCCAAATAAAATTATCTGTCCTAAGGAGGGTTCCCTGAAACCTTTTCCACAAAGTGCACACCAAAATTAATCTCACTTTGAAAAAGAAACTGTATCCCACTAGGCTCTTCTGTCAATGGGATTTCCAGGAAAGAATATTGGAGTTGGTTACCATTTCCTTCTCCAGGGGATCTTCCCAACCCAGGGATTGAACTCAGGTCTCCTGCACTGTTAGCAGACTCTCTGACCTTTGAGCCACAAGGGAATCCCAGTATACTTCATTATTAAAAGTAATTTTACGTATAAGGTAGTGTATTTTTTTTTTAAGGAAGAGGTTTAGATCACAAATATTAAAAATGCTAGGATACCACTGAAAATACCATTAACAATGGATCTAGATATTGAAAATTTGTTTTTAAAAAAGAATTCTTAAAATAAGCACTTGATTGAAATGTTCACAATCTCACAGATTTCCTCTCTCAAAAATAAATAATATCATGTGAATGCTGGGTAACTTTGCAAATGCGGCAAAACAGCCGCTGTCTCAGAAAATAAGCACAGCCTTCATGTGGTCCTGCAAGCATAGTGGTCCTGACAATATTGGGTCTGCAGGCTGGGAGGCCAGTGAGGAGGGTAAGGCCTGGCTGGATACTATAACAGGGGAACCACAGGGTCTGTGGGCTGCAGGTGACACTGTCCATGGGAAGACTTCTTGGGAGATAAAATTGACAGTGGTGCTTGAGGGTATCTTAAAAGCAAGAGTTGGAGTGGATGGCAGTGGGGAGGGCCTTGCAGATAAAAGGAGAGCCTGGAAAGTCCTGCAAATGCTTTGCCCTGAGTACTGGAAACAGAGAGGTCTGAGCACTGAGTATTACTGAGATGAGCTCCAGGCAGGAAGCCCCTAGAGCTTCAAGAGGCAGTGTGACTGAGGTCTGCGTGAAGCTGACAGTTTGCTCAGGCTGGAGGAGAGAAAAAAATGCAAACACCCTTTTTATTAAGTTTTTTGAAGTCAACACATGCAAAAGCACCACCTTACAGACACTAGGAAAAGACTCTAGAGAGTCTCTGAAACTGCAAGGAGATCCAGACAGCCCATCCTAAAGGAGATCAACCCTGAATCAGAAGAACTAATGTTGAAGCTGAAGCTCCAATACTCTGGCCACCTGATGTGAATTGACTCATTGGAAAAGACCCTGATGCTGGGGAAGATTGAAAGTGGGAGGAGAAGGGGTTGACAGAGGATGAGATGGTTGGATGGCATCAGCAACTCAACAGACATGAGTTTAAGCAAAGTCCATGAGATGGTGATAAACAGGGAGGCCTGATGTGCTACAGTCCATGGGGTCCCCAGGAGTCAGAAACAACTGAGCCATTGAACAACAACAGACACTGAATGAAGCTTTTCCCTTCATTCAGGAAGAGCTGCAGCTGCCTTCCTGCCCTGGTCAAGCCTCTCTGTCTCCACAGCTGTCTCTGCCTCCCACCCCACCAAGGTTCCTACAACTCAGCTCTGCAGATCAAGCCCTCGCTTTGCAACCCTTGGCTGCTCCCAGTGTCCAGGCAATGACACACAGGCCCCTATGGAGCTGTCCTGTGCTCCCTGGGTGGGCTGCCTGCACTGGCATAAGGCCTCTGGGCCATTCAGAGGCAAGCTTGGGTCTGAGACACACTGCTCTACCCCCATCCTAACCCATACCCCACTGAGCATCCCCTCTTCTGGCCACTTTAGGAGGCCCTGGAATCACTGACAAAGCTCCATATCTGTGTCTCCAACCTGGCTCAGCCTTCAGAGGACAGCTCAACGTGGAGGTCAGCTTCCAGATCTCTTTCTTTCTGATGGAAGCATCAGGGCCACCACTTATCAGGGCTTTTCTGGTCCCTGCCCATCACCCCTTCAGCTGTCAGTGCTCCAAGGGTAGGAACCAAGGGTATGATGTTGGTCACCTGGCTGGAGAGCTTCTGATGTACATGAATGAATAAAAAACACTCATCAGAGACATCTGTCTATTGGTGGAATTTTCCCCGCTCCCTCCCTGCATGCAGTGATCTGACAACACATCATTTTTGATGAAAGGTGATAAGAGGCCAGTAGTTCTTGCCTTTATACACAAGGAGAAAGAGGCACAGATAAAAATTCCCCAGTGACCTCAATAACTGAAACTGACACCAGACATCAAAGCAGCATTTTAGGCAAATGCCATGGCCGAGTAGCAGCATTTTGCATGATAGCAAAGCTTCAGGGTTCCACTCCATGAATCTGGGACACCCCTTATTTGTCCCCTAGTGAGGATAAGCTCATATTTGTCTCAGACACTCATGTTCCCCAGGTGTATTCACAGGAAAGACCACATAGACATATCACACAATGAACACAGGCAGAAAGGGAAGAGACACAAATGACTGGGCTGTTTTTCTGTTAACTTATGAAAGGGGTGGTGGGGGGCAATTATCTCATCCAGCACCCTTGCTGTTGCTGTTTAGTGGGTTAGTCATGTCCAACTCTTTTGCCACCCCAAGGACAGTAGCCTTCTATCCATGGGACTCTACAGGCAAGAATAATGGAGTGGATTGCACTTCTAGCTCCAGGGAAACTTCCTGATTCAGAGATGGAACCCTGGATTATCCACTGACCAGCGAAGCCCAACCCAGCATCAGCAACACTAAAAATGCTTTGTCCAAACCACCAGAAATCATGGTGCATATACCCAATTGTTGAACACATGGTTTTGTTCAACTAGATGTTTTTATAAAGGTACCAACCCAACTTTCTGGCTACATTTCAACCCTACAATGAATATTTTGGTAAAGATACCACAAACACTCAAAGAAGCAACCATTAACATGACTAAATATAAATATAAATGAACATAAGTAAATATAAGCTACTGAGTCAGTGAGTCTTAAGGATGTACAAACAAAAATATGTGCAACATTCTTTGCGTGCCTTAATATAATAGAAACCATCACCTTTTCCACACCACATTTCATCAACATCACTTGCATGTCTTTCAATGCAAAACAAATCTTAAATGTTTGCCATTCTCTTCTTTGCTCAGAGTAGGAAACATCTCACATAATACACTTGATTCACTTGTTTAAACCATACACTAAATATACATCTGAAAAGAAGCACCCTTTCCCCAAATAAAGCAATTACATTCCCTGTGGGTTCCCCCCCCCCCCTTCTGATTTTATTTAATAAAAACAAGTCTGACCTATGTGGTGTTTCTTTTTCCCCTCCTGATTTTATGTAATAGAAACAATGACAGAAAACAGCCCAAGCAAGTCAACATGTGTCCAATGTAAACCCATGGGTTTATATTTTAACAAGAAAATAAGTATAGTAGCCAGCAGCCATAAGCCCCCAAATGCTCAAAACAACATTTCTCCTGAAATGTGAATGAGGGGTCTCAGACCACTCTGCAGAAGCATCCCCAGTAAGACAGACAACCCAGAACATGCTGAGTTTCTGCCTGAGGAAGAGCTCTCCAGGAGGGGAAGGGGAGAAGAGGGGAGTGGTAGAAGGGAGGGGAGGATGAGAAAGGGAGGGGGAAGGGAGAGGGGGGAAATGGGAGGGGGAGAGAGAGAAGTTGAGGGGGAAGAGGAGAAGGGAGAGTGAAAGAATGAAGAGGAGAAGAAGGGTGAGATGGACAGGAGAGGGGAGGAAGAATGGGGGGGGTTGGAAGTGGGATAGAGAGAAGGGAAGGGGAGAGAGAGAAGTGGAGGGGAGAAGGGGGAGCAGGAGGGAAGCAGCTCCAGCAGGACACACATCCCCCTGAATGCAGAGTTGTTGTCCCAGGAAGAGCTTTGGAGGAGGGGAGGGGGATCTGAAGAAGGGAGGGCAGGGGGAGAAGGGGGAGGAGAGAAGTGGGAGGGGGAGAAAGAGAAGGGAGAGGAATGGGAGAGGGATGAAGGGGAGGAGAGAAGGGGGAAATGGAGTAGGGTGAGGAGAGGGGAGATGGGAGAGGGGAAGGAGGAAAAGGTGGGTTAGAAGGGAGAAGAATGGGAGAAGGAAGAGGAGTGGAGAAGGGAGAGGAATGAGAGAAGGGGGAGAGGGAGAGATAGGGAAGGGAGATGGTAGAAGGGGAGGGGGAGGGGAGAAGGTGAGGGTGAGAAGGACGGAGGAGGAGAAGAAGGGATGGAAAGAAGGAGGTAGGGGAAAAGGGGAGGGAGAGAAGGAGGGCAAAGAATACAGGGAGAAGGGAGGGGAGGGATAGATGGGGGGAGAAAGGAGGGGGAGGGAAAAGTGCAGGGGAGGGGAAAAGGGAAGGGAGTAGAGAGGGAAGAGAGGGGAGGGGAAGAAGGGAGGGCAGGGGGAGAGAGAAGAGGAGCAGAGGGGAGAAATGGGGAGGGGGAGTGACATAGTAACATAGACAGTAACATAGACAGTAACATAGACATCCTTGAACACACACAGTTTTTGTCCCAGGAAGAGCTCTCACAGAGGGGAGTGGGCTGGAAAGAAGGAAGGGGAGGGGAAGAAGGAAGGGGAGAAGGGGCAAAAGGGAGACACAACCTGCCAGGTCCTAGCCACTCCTCTACTCTTGCAGCTTCAGGAACATCTGCACTCATCCCTGTTGGAGCCATGCACAGAGCTGCCTCCTCAAGGACAGCTCCAAAGAGCCAGTGGCAGAGGGGAGGCTGGAAACAATGCTGGCTTGGTGCAGGACTCACTACAGTTCAGGGCCATGGAGAAACCCACATATGTGGCAGGAAACCTGCTCTGAGCAGGTGTGTGCTGTCACTGGAGCAGACACCTGCCTTCTTTAAAAGTGTCACCATGCCACCATGTCTGGCTAACCCTCACTGCCTCCAGCAAAAACCTGCCTCCCTGGGTGTTAATCTGCTCCTGAATGTGAGCTTAGTGGATGGAATCAGAGTCATGGAAGGCTTTAATGCTTCAAGCAAAGAGGCAGAAAGTAACAAAGAATCCACACCTTATGTCCACAAGTTATGGACAGTGTGGTCCTGGCAAAATGGCTCACCACTTGAGAGTGAGATGAAGGATAAAGTGGCAGGTGAGGTTCACTGTAAAAAAAACTCATATTTATCAGATAAATGTGACAGAAGGACCAAAAGAGCCATTCCAAGCCATTCACAGTATAGTTTATGGCATGATACTCAGAAGAAATTTTCTGAACAGTGATTTAAATTCCATGCGCTCCTAAAAGGGAGCTGAGGATGGTGGATGAGTCTCCAGTACTATGCATGCAGGGGTTTTTAGTGCACGTTTGACAGCACCCAGCAGACAAAGCTTGAACCCAGCACTGGAAAGAACTCTCCCTTCCTCTATGCATCTCCAACAATGACAGGCTTACAAACAACCCCGTTAATCAGGAAAATGCTGCAAGTGACCCAATTTGGGGTCTTAGTCTTTTCCAAGCACATTGGGTTAAGCTAATGGCCTGACTGTGATGGCCCTCAGGGAAATACTGGTGGCCCTCAGCAAAATACTAGAGGCCCTCAGGGAAATAGCAGTGGCCCTCAGAGAAGTACTGGTGCCCATATCCCTCCCACACCTGCCCATCAGGATCTCCGGGGTGGGGAAGATAGCTCAGGTGACCTGTGTACCAGAGATAGACCCAGAGAAAAGGTTCCCACATTCGCCTGAAGTCTGTGTGCAGCAGTTCCCTGGTCAACAAAGAGAGATCAACAAGGGGCCCAGGAGGCAGCCCAGTGGCTCCGCCTACTCCATGGGTCCTCTGACTCCCCAGAAGATGCCAGGATAAGCCTGGGCATCTCGGAGGAGGACATATGTGCACCCATGGGGCTCCTGTGACCCTTCTTTGTTCCCAGACAACACAACCCTGGGAGAGGCAGTGCCAGCTCTCATCTTTCTGGGAAACCAGCTTGGCTGAGAACAGACAGTGAGTGGGGCTCCTGGCCCCCAAGGCATCACCGTTTGGCCCCAGCTTCCAAATGATGACAAGATACATTGGGCCTGGGCCCAAGAAACCAGACACCCCCACTTTGTGAAGCTGGCCCACGGCCATCCTCTCCTGGCCCCTGGGAGCTCTGCTCTCAGCAAGGATGAGGAGGACAAACACAGCAGATGTCACCAGAGGAAGGGAAGTATGTCAACCACAGTCCCACTTTGGGACTGCACTGGTGGTCCAGTGGTGAAGAATCTGCCTGCCAAGGCAGGGAATGTGGGTTTGACCCCTGGTCTGGGAATAAACCCCAGGCGACTAAGCCCATGTGTGATCACTACTGAGCCCATACTCAGAAACAAGAGAAACCGTTGCAATGAGAAGCCCATGCACCACAAATAGAGTAGAGCACACCTCACCAGCTCACAGCAATGAGAGACAAGCCTGTGAGAAAACAAAGATCTGGCATAGCCCTCTCCCCTCAAAAGAAAACAAAAAGACCAAATCAACCAACCAGAAAAAAAATGCCCACATTGTTCACAAAGCCTGTTTTACCTTGAGGTGCACACATGCCTTTCCATAGAACCTCCCAGAACCCGCACTGGCCACTCTAACCATCAGGACCTTAAGCTCTTCTCAGTCTTTATCAGAAAAGCTACCTTTTCTTAGGGTGCCTGAGATGGTTAGGTACTTAAGGGTTAAAAGAAGCACCTCTGCCATCTGGTCAACGTTGGATTACTTCTGTGTTGGTGGTTCAGTCAATGAATTAACTGCAGAGTGCCTTTATAAACTAATCACTTAAAAAAAAAAAAAAAAAGAGTATGTGATCTGTTGTGGAGTTCTACATAGAATCTGAATCTCCTGCATTGCAGGTGGTCTCTTTACCTGATTGAGGCACCAGAGAAGCCCCAAACATAAAACAGTACAGCATTGTTCTTCTCAGAGATACAAATCAGATTAGTTATTACCTTACTCCTTGGAAGGAAAGTTATGAACAAATTAGACAGTATATTAAAAAGCAGAGATATTACTTTATCAACAAAGGTCTTTCTAGTCAAGGCTATGGTTTTTCCAGTAGTCATGTATGGATATGAGAGTTGGACTATAAAGAAAGCTGAGCACTGAAGAATTAATGCTTTTGAACTGTGGTGCTGGAGAAGACTCTTGTGAGTTTCTTGGAGTGCAAGGAGATCCAAACAGTCCATCCTAAAGGAGTTCAGTCCTGGGTATTTGTTGGAAGGACTGATGTTGATCCTGAAACCAATATTTTGTCCACCTGATGCAAACTGCTGACTCATTTGAAAAGACCCTGGTGTTGGGGAAGATTGAAGGCAGGAGAAGAAGGGGATGACAGAGGATGAGATGGCTAGATGGCATCACTGACTCAAAGGACATGAGTTTGGGTAAACTCTGGGAGTTGGTGGACAGGGAGGCCTGGTGTGCTGTAGTTCATGGGGTCTCAAAGAGTCAGACAAGACTGAGTGACTGAATTGAAATGAGGGTTGGAGACAGATGAGAATGGTGAGATTAGAGAAGAATGTGGGCTCCCTGGGTGGTGCAGTGGCAAAGAATCCACCAGCCAATGCAGGAGACACAGGACCTCTGGGTTACAGGTTCAATCACACAGTTTCAATCTCTGGGTCTGGAAGATCCCCGGGAGAAAGGAAAAGCAACCACTGCATTATTAATTCCTAGTGAATCTCGTGGACAGAGGAGCCTGGTGGGCTACAGTTCATGGGGTTGCAAAGAGTCAGACATGACTGAGTGACCAAGCATAGAAGGATACATGTTATTGATTTAAGAACACAATTTTAAAAGCACTCACAGGACTTCCTGGGCATTCCCAGTGGTTAAGGAATCTTAGTGGCTAAGACACCATGCTCCCTATGCAGGGGCCCCATTTCAATCCCTAGTCAGGGGACTAAATCCCATATGCTAAAACTAACACCTGGCACAGCCAAACAAATAAATATTTTTTAAATAAAAAATACAACAGTATGGACTTTTAAAAGTCCTTACTATGTGCATCACCAGGATTTAAAGCAGGAATTTACCATATGTCAGGTGACAGCAACGATCCTCAGTTCAGTTCAGTCACTCATTCGTGTACAACTCTTTGCCCCCATGAATTGCAGCACGCCAGGCCTCCCTTTCCATCACCAACTCCCAGAGTTCACCCAGACTTACCTCCATCGAGTCGGTGATGCCATCCAGCCATCTCATCCTCTCTCATCCCCTTCTCCTCTTGCCCCCAATCCCTCCCAGAATCAGAGTCTTTTCCAATGAGTCAAATCTTCTCATGAGGTGGCCAAAGTACTGGAGTTTCAGCTTTAGCATCAGTCCTTCCATAGTAATCCTAGGGCTGATCTCCTTCAGAATGAACTGGTTGGATCTCCTTGCAGTCCAAGGGACTCTCAAGAGTCTTCTCCAACACCACAGTTCAAAAGCATCAATTCTTTGGTGCTCAGCCTTCTTGATAGTCCAACTCTCACATCCATACATGACCACAGGAAAAACCTTAGCCTTGACTAGACGGACCTTTGTTGGCAAAGTAATGTCTCTGCTTTTGAATATACAATTCAGGTTAGTCATAATTTTCCTCCCAAAGAGTAAGTGTCTTTTAATTTCTGGTGACTTGTGGCTACAGTCACCATCTGCAGTGATTTTGGAGCCCCCCAAAATAAAGTCTAACACTGTTTCCACTGTTTCCCCATCTATTTCCCATGAAGTGATGGGACCAGATGCCATGATCTTCGTTTTCTGAATGTTGAGCTTTAAGCCAACTTTTTCACTCTCCTCTTTCCCTTTCATCAAGAGGCTTTTTCGTTCCTATTCACTTTCTGCCATAAGGGTGGTGTCATCTACATATCTGAGGTTATTAATATTTCTCCTAGAAATCTTAATTCCAGCTTGGGTTTCTTCCAGTCCAGCGTTTCTCATGATGTACTCTGCATATTAATCCTAATATTAACTAATTCTCTGCTTTGTAAAATCCACAATTTTATAAAATTGCATCATGTTTCTAAGCAAAAACCATTTCAGAGTTTTCTAATTGGCAAAATAATACCTCCCTGTATGACATTCTCTGTCACCCACTCCTGTCCAACTCTCTGCGACCCCATGGTCTGTAGCTTGCCAAGCTCCTCTGTCCATGGGATTCTCCAGGCAAGAATACTGGAGTGGGTTGCCATTTCCTCCTCCAGGGAATCTTCCCGACTTAGGGATTGAACCTGTGTCTACTGCACTGGCAGGCAGATTCTTTACCACTGAGCCACCTGGAAAGCCCAAATAATGCCTACATACAGTATTAAAATTTAATATAAAATTAGTTAAAATTAAAAAAAATCTAAGTTTGTTATTCAAAGGGTGTGTGTGTGTGTGTGTGTGTGTGTGTGTGTGTGTGTGTGTGTGTTAAGCATATGAACAAACCACTTGTTTGGGTTTTCTGATGTGTGGTACATGTTACTTAGATTCCTAAGCTCGGTCACTAAGTTGTCTCTGAGTCTTTGCGACCCCATGGATTGTGTAGCTCACCAGGCTTCTCTGTCCATGGGATTTTCCAGGCAGGAATACTAGAGTGGTTTGCCATTTCTTTCTCCATGTTACTTAGATTACTAAGCCCTTCCAAACTAGATAATAATTCTGCACACCTGTCACTTAAAAGGAACCCAGGTATGCAGAATGCAAAAGTGAGAGTCTACACTGGGGGTTCCCCTCCAACCTTCAGTGTCCAAATCTTACCAGATACCTGCTTGTCCCCACCAGCAAGCAGGCCCCTAGGCCTCATCTCCCTTCCTCCACCACCAGTTTTCATGGCTTGTGCTCTGAACAGAACTCAGAATGTCTTGTTTTCTGACCCTTACATATGTTCCTCGAATTCAGAACAAGCTTCTGAAGACATGGCAGGATGTCCTACCTCACTCCCACAGACAGAAATGCCTATTTCAAACAACAAAAGCATCTGTCACCTATCCCACCCACAAAGTTAGCAAAAATAAACTTCATGAGGCACATAGTTTCTGACTCAAAACCTCCCAGTCAAGGAATAGATCATGAGGAGCTACACACACACACACACACACACACACACACACACACACGAACTTGGGTACAAATGTGTCACGGTGCAGCACTGTCTACTACACGAATACTCTGGAAGCACCATAAAAACATTCATGCACAGAGCATCTGTTACACACCCAGTAGGCCATCCAGACCATGAAGCATGGTGTAGTCATTAAGACAAGTCATGGGTCAGACCTCAGGGTGCTTAACTTGGAACAAACTCCACTTTCATGTTTAAACACACAAGCGCCTATCTGTTTCTAAAAGGAAACCTAAGTGCATAGTACTAACACAGCCAAGTGAGGAGATGCAGATAGAGTGGGACAAAGATTGATGGATTTCAAGCAATTCCCTTTGGAAAATGAATATTGGGACTTGTCTGGTGGTTCAGTGGCTAAGAATCTGTGCTCTGAATGCAGGGCACCTGGGGATCCATCCTCGGTTAGGGAACTAGATTCCCAGGTGTCACAATTAAGACCCAGCACACCCAAATAAATAAAAAAGAATAATAAATACTTAACAACGACAAGAAAATTGAATGTTTTCCCATATCCACATGTCACTCTCAGTACTAACAAATGTAGAATAAAAAGTCACATTTGGAGAAAACTGTAGGTGGTATTCCAGCAACCACCCCATAAGAGTGGTTGTTTTGATCACTGTGCAGTAAGCAAACCCTTTGGGGGCACTGCGTAGAACACTTTGGGGTTCAAACTTGCTGCTGACTCCTGTGAACACACCACACCAAACTCCAAAAGGTTGTCCACTTTAAAAGTGCAGAGGTTGATAAGGTGATCCCAAGGAAATGAGACACCACGAAAGCATCTCTTAGGTCCCCGTAACCCTAAAGGGCTTAGAAATGGCCATGCTAGGACACTAGTTTTCTCATTTATGAGGACAATCACCTATTTCATGTAACAATGAGACTGTTCCATTAATATGACAAAGAATGAAACTTTTTCCTTCTTCCTGTTATGAATCTCCTTCTTGAATGGTATTTTGGTTCCAAAAATGCTATTTGGTTCCAAAGGATATATATATATATATATATCCTTTGGGGTATATCTTCAAGTCCATACTAAAAACTGGAATGCATGAAGTCAATTTACTTTTTAAAATTTACAGCGAATCTTGGAAAAGACTGGACTCAGATCATATCAGATCAGATCAGTCGCTCAGTCGTGTCTGACTCTTTGTGACCCCATCAATCACACACCAGGCCTCCCTGTCCATCACCGACTCCCGGAGTTCACTGAGACTCACGTCCATCGAGTCACTGATGCCATCAAGCTATCTCATCCTCTGTCATCCTCTCCTCCTCTTGCCCCTAATCCCTGCCAGCATCAGAGTCTTTTCCAATGAGTCAACTCTTCACATGAGATGGCCAACGTACTGGAGTCTCAGCTTTAGCATCATTCCTTCCAAAGAGATCCCAGGGCTGATCGCCTTCAGAAGGGACTGGTTGGATCTTCTTGCAGTCCAAGGGACTTTCAAGAGTCTTCTCCAACACCACAGTTCAAAAGCATCAATTCTTTGGTGCTCAGCCTTCTTCACAGTCCAACTCTCATATCCATACATGACCACAGGAAAAACCATAGCCTTGACTAGACGGAACTTTGTTGGCAAAGTAAAGTTTCTGCTTGTCAATATGCTATCTAGGTTGGTCATAACTTTCCTTCCAAGGAGTAAGCTTCTTTTAATTTCATGGCTGCAGTCACCATCTGTAGTGATTTTGGAACCCAGAAAAATAAAGTCAGATAGTTTCCAAAGTTTCCCCATCTATTTCCCATGAGGTGATGGGACCAGATGCCATGATCTTTGTTTTCTGAATGTTGAGCTTTAAGCCAACTTTTTCACTCTCCACTTTCCGAAAGAGAGGAGACATTGAGGCCTCCCTGGTCGGATCTTAGAAGCCCAGGCAAAGTCAGTAAGCTTGGCGGGCTCTGCGCTCCAGATGGAGATTCAGCCAGAGTTTGAAAGAGAGAGAGACATGGGGAGACCAGTATTTCAAGGAACTGATCCCAATTCTTTATTTTCCAGAGTCTGTTTTTATACACTAAGATGTTATGCAAAAGTCATGCGGGGTCAGCAGTCCTGACTTTTATTAACGTCAGGTGCTTCATACAAATGTATACAGAGGTCTTAGGGGTGTTACATTATCTTCTGGCCAGGGGCATGCTGACAATTTATGACCCTCTCCTTGTTACAACAGTCAGTCAACACTTATTTCTCCAGGGGTGATTATTCTTAAAACAGATGCCACCCAAATAAAGTTACATTCCTATAGGGTGAGGGTGTAGTGGGTGCACTCAGGTACACTCCTGTCTAATGTCTTCTGGGGGCTCTTCGTCCCCAAGGCCTCAAGGGCACTTTAGCTTTGGTGTGGGTCTTCCCATGAGGCGGTTAACCCCGAGCAGGTATCCCTTGTCCACTCATATTGGGGCATCTTCCTCGCCTGATTTGGCACATCCTGTGGCCCATGGCTGGTTGCTCATTGGCAAAGCATCTGCATGCAATGAGGGAGACCTGGGTTCGATCCCTGGGATTGGGAAGATCCCCCGGAGAAGGGAAATGGCAACCAACTGCAGCACTCTTGCCTGGAGAAAATCCCATGAACAGAGGAGCATGATAGGCTTACAGTCCATGGGATCACAAACAGCCACACATGACTGAGCAACTTCACTAGTTCACTTGTGGCCTGTGCACCCCTCATGGCTCCATGCTGGTAGGCTCCTGGCGCTTGAAAGACACTCAAGTATTTATTGGAGAAGGAAATAGAAACTGACTCCAATATTCTTGCCTAGAGAATCTCATGGACTGTAGCCTGCCTTCCAGACTCCTTTGTTCATGGAATCACAAAAGTCGGACACGACTTAGCGACTAAACCACCACCAGCACCAAATGTTTATATTGTGTCTGAGAGGATGGTCTTTTATCGCCCCTCCTGTGTCTGTTCCACCTGAGAACTCTAGGTGGCGCCAGAGAGTTTTGTCCCTTGCGCTTTCCTGCCCAATCTGGTCCCAATGACTGTGATCCCAGAGACCAGCTCTCAGTCAAATGTTCCCCGTCTCTCATCCAGACAGCTCCAGGTGCCATTTATCCAGTTGTCCGGTGGATAAGGATCTGCCTTGCAACTCAGGAGATGCCTGTATGATCCCTGGTAGCGGAAACAGGATCCTACATTTTGTGCAGCAAGTAAGCCTGAACACTACAAGTAGATACAAGGAAAGATGCCATGGGATGCAACAAAGATTCTGGCATGCCACAACTAAGATCTGATGCAGCCAAATAAATATAAAAAATAAATTATTTTTAAAAGAAGAAGAAAAAACCACGCTGCTGTTTTAGCCACCAGTGGGGCTGACAAACTACCTGAAAAGTGAAAATTTCTGGGTCGTGTCCGACTCTTTGCGACTCTATGGACAGTCCAAGGAAAATTATCCAGGCCAGAATACTAGAATGGGTAGCCCTTCCCTTCTCCAGGGCATCTTCCCAATCCAGGGATAGAAGGCAGGTCTCCTGAATTGCAGGCACATTCTTTACCAGCTGTGCCACAAGAGAAATCCAAGAATACTGGAGTGGATGGATAGCTAATCTCTTCTCAGGGAATCTTCTTGACCCGTGAAATTGAACCAGGATCTCCTGCATTTCAGGTGATTCTTTACCAGCTTATCTATCAGGGAACCTCCCTTAATTCCCAAATATGTTTACTATATTCAAGGAAAATCTGAAGATCTGACAAGAGTACACACGTTTTAGGAAAATTTCACTGACCCCAGTAGCCCCAGTTCCTCAGAGCTTGTGGGTACAACCCCTGCCACTGTGATTTCATTTGTTTTTAAAAGCCATAATTAGTACTGTGAACACTGGCTGTGTCTTCTCAAAGTAGAAACAAATATCTATGTATAGATCTTGTTGTTTAGTCACTAGGTCGGGTTTGACTGTTTGTGATCCCACACATCCCAACCCACCAGGCTCTTCTGTCCATGTGATTTCCCAGGCAAGAATACTGGAGTGGGTTGCCATTTCTTCCTCCAAGGGATCTTCCCCACCTAGGGATTGAACCTGCATCTCCTGAGTCTCCTTTCATTAGCAGGTTTCCTCTTGATGACTGAGCCACCTGTGAAACACGTGTGTAGACATACTTGGCTGGATTGTGCTTCACAGATCCTGGTGTTTTGTATTGTTTTTAACAAATTAAGAATTGTGGCAGCTCTGAATCTGTTAGTGCCATTAGTCTGTTAGTGACATTTTCCAACAGTTCTTGCTCACTTTGTCTCTTTGTGTCTCACATTTTGGTAATTCTCACAGTATTTCAAACTTTTCTACCATCACATTTGTTATTCTGTGGTCAGTGATCCTTGATTTTACTCATATTACTACTAGGACTCAGACGGTTCATATGATGGTTAGCACTTTTTAATTTAAAATAAGATCTGTACATTGTTTTCTTAGACATATTATTGCACACTTGGTATATTCCAGTGTAGTGTAAACATAATGTTTATATACACTGGGAAACCAAATCATTCATATGTCTAGCTTTATTACAATATTTCCTTCATTGTGAAGGTCTGGAACCCAACTTAGAATATCTCTGAGGTCTGCTTATATTACCTTTTTAAAATAGGATGAGAAACATTCATTCCTCTCACTGTAGAGACTCCCCCAGTAAACCAGCTGGGTTTCCACTCTTTCCCATTACAGAGTTGCAATAAGTTGCTGCAGTGTGAGACCTTTGCTTTTCTGAGCCACTCTTTCATTTGACTGCAGTCTGTCTAGTTTTCTCCCTTCACTGATTACCTGTGAAGGAAGATGAAAGACATTCTGGATATTATAGCACAGAAAAAGCCTTCTGAAAATGAAATTCACATTGCCAGAAGCTTCCTTATGAGGGTTTTGAGAAACTCTATGAGATACAGTCTTGACTTTACAATCGCTTTACTCCAGAGGTTCAATGGATTCATCCATTTTCTGCTTCAATAAATGGGCAGTCAAGTCAACACCTTCCAGATTTGTACCACCCATGGATTTTTTCTTCACTAATTACCTGCATAATCAGAAATTTTGTGTTATAAATACTTTCTAGGTTTTCATTAATATTCACTATTGCATAAGAATCTTTACTGTTCTTTCCTGTTGGAAGAATGTTTAACATGCATCAGGTATTTAGAGGCTCAGTTGTGCCCTTTACTTCTGATCTGCAGTTGCCCATGGGGAGGCTAGATCCATCCTAAATTGCAGGAAGAGGAGAGGCATGTGTGCACCATCTCCTCACTCAACAGCTTATACCGGAGGCTCTGTGACATTCATAATGGCAGCTGTAAAGATTTTAAACACCTGGGCAGGTGTGGTCAAACCGTAATAAGCCGTCATGGATTGTGGTGACCATGGTGGGGGCAGGGAAGGCTCCTGCCACATTCAGAAGCCTTGGTAGGAATGGACTGGAGCCTGCTGGTCTAGGGGATGGTGATTCCCACAATGGGGGCCCTTAGATGACTTCAGACACTCTGACAGGCTCAGGGAAATACGTGTTCACTGGTCCCCACTAGGACTTCCCTGGTGGCTCAGATGGCAAATAATCTGCCTGCAATATAAGAGACCACGGTTCAATCCCTGGGTTGGGAAGATCTCCTGGAGAAGGGAATGGCAACCCAGTCCAGAATCCTTGCCTGGAGAATCCCATGGACAGAGAGGAGCCTGGTTGGATACAATCCAAGGGGTTGCAAAGAGTGAGCTAGGACTGAGTGACTGACACACACACACACACACACACACACCAGTCCCATGGGCAGATGCCAGAGTCCAACTCCAGCAACCAGGGATTCAACCTGAAAAGGTGAACAGTGTTGGCGATGAGACAGCCTCTCATTTGTCTATGAACTGCCTGTTTATTCCAAGTTTAAGATGCTCTTTTATACTTTTACATTAGGCCAGAGGTGTGGCATTTTCAGTTGCCCCTCTCCCAGATATCTCCATAAAGCACTGTTGCTCTTCAAACAGAATTCCTGCTTCAGTGATTCTCTGGGAATCAGCCTTATCATCTATTATCTGCCCCCTCTAATGTGTCCTATAGTTAACTTTTGATTACATTGTAACTCATGCTACATTCCTCAGTTTACTTCTTATCTTCCTTAATCCTGTTTGCCCCCAACATCCTGAGCTCACTGTCTCTTGAAAAGGCTTCTAGCTATAGTGTCTCTAAAAATTCCTAACTTCAATAAGCTATAGTAAAATATGCTAACTTTACAACATTCCTTAAATCTTTAACTTCCAACTATTTCAATTATTTCTAAGCCCTAAATTCAGCAAACTCCTTTGCCATAAACATTCTCCTCACAAATAGGCTTCAGATACAATCCCTCCCATGGCCTCAAGCTACGGCCTATGTGTTCATCCTGGAACACTCTTTTGTAAAGTCCTTGAACAAATGTCAATGATTAACTTTATGAATTATTTTCTGGTCACAACTGCAGAAGGCTTTGTGCCTTCTCACGCTCCTCTCAAGAACAATAAGCACCTTAATATTCCTTTTCAGTCAACTCAGCCGAGGAGAGGAAAAGACAAATCAGAATTACACGGCCTAACTCCTTCATTCCGGGATCCATGCCTGAGGAATGAGGAGAGGGGCCTGGGGACCGTGCCTCCATTTTATCAGTAATGCCTAACGTGGCTCCCGACATCTCCCCCTTTTTTTATTTTTTAGAACATAGGTATGAAACTCAGTATATAGAGCAGAGAAACTTTGGCTGAGTATCCTGAAAAGGCACGGGGCTATTACACAAATCAGAACTAACAGGCATAAGCATATGGCTGCATTAATCATTATTGTAGAAAAGGATCCATGGGAAAGATACCCCTCCAGATTTTCAAAGAGGGAATTAGAAAGCCATTGAGAGGAAAAGTCAGACTCCACCTGCTTCATATTCTGAATATCCTGATGTAACTTAGAAATATCAATACTAAAATCTGAATGATTCCAGATGCCTAAAATATGGTTCCTAATACGTTCCCAAGAGTGCATGGAATCACTCATTCTAGAGGGGTGATGCACATCCATTTAAAATCAGCATGGCACCTTAAAGACTATTTAATTTTTAAATTTGTAATTTCTTGCCCCATAAGCAGAACTGTTTCTTCTAACCCATTGACCTTATTTTCTATTTTCTTATCTATAATTTCCTGGATAGTAAGAGCTACGGAGACATTTTTAGACAACTGATTGATAAACGAGGCTGTATGCACTTCTTTTGACAGGGCAACAGCAGAAACCATAACTGATGCAATTATGGCAATCAAGGCAGTTATTTACACAACCAGAGCTGCAATGAATCTCTTAGGTCGAGAAATTAAGCCATTAAGTTCATACAAAACTTTCAATGCATAATCATCAAACCATTGTCCTTCTAATTTTATAGGAACCATCACATATGGTGGTTGCTTTACAATCATCACAGCCTTATAATTATTATAATCATTCCCATCAACACAATTTGATATAAAACAATTCACACATATGACATTGTAAACAGTTTCTCCTTCAGAAACTTCCAAATCACTGATTTCTGGCCAGCAAAAAGGTATAGGGAGAATGCATACAGGCCCGTACAATATATCTTTGTTAATTTAAAGGTCTATGTAAAATCACAGGTGTCATATCAGCCAATGATTTCCATAACTCAGGCTGCATGGCACCCGTTCCATCGAAGCTCACTAAAGGAGGAACCCACCCATTAACATGACACCTAGTAATTACTAAAGGCATATGGAAAAATGAATTATTCCATATGGACCTACAAGGTTATACATAAATCAAGCCCCATCATTGATTCAAAAGATAGAGGCACCCCCATTCAGTCAGAAAATGTCTGGTGGCAGCAATGGGAATAGATAACTTTATGGGGTACATGCATTATTTCCAATGAGGAAAGCCAGAAATACTGCTTATGCTTTTCCAGACCTGTAGTCCTTGTTCATCAGAGTCTGAAATGGGGAGTGCACAGCTCGGATAGTCCTTTAAATGAAGGGCTGCCTTTTTTAAGGCATCAAATAGTCTTTCTTGCCCCCCTGGCATCAGCAGCTATAAAGACCAAAAGTCTCTCTCGCCAATCGCTTCTTAGATAATCAGTAAGTATGCCTTTCAAGGAAGTGTTAACACATCCATTCAAAACTGGAGCTGCTTCTTGTAGAGAGGAAGGTATGGCAAAGCAAATAGGTGGATAAATGGACACACCAGAAAAATTGAAGGAAATGCTGACCACTGTTTTAACATTATTAGGATAAATGAATGCCCTGCCCAAAAGAAGAGTATCATTAACAAAAACACAAATGGGCTCATTCGTCCAATCAACAGGCTTGAAAGAAGGTGGATTAGGCAAATAAGCCCAATGAAATTTTTCTACACTGGAGGGCCTTGGCTGACAAGCCAACACAGCAAGCATAGCCATAAACATTACCGTAAGAGTGGCCTCATATCTCCCCCCTTTCTATTAATTTTTCAGCCCACTGAGTGAGATGTTTTAGCTGGCCCCAAGTTGGTGGTTGTTTAAGAACGATGACAGCGATGAGGTGGGGCAGAATATGGTTGAACTCAATCAGCATGTCTCTCCTGAAGTGCCAAGTGCCTGAAGCGATGTACTAGCCATGAAGCCTCAGGTGAAGGGTCACTCGCCCTTTGGCGTTTTCTTGGCTCCCTCAGGTCTGGACTCAACGAGCTTCTGGTGTCTCCATTTTTTCGGTCCTGGACTCCAGGACTTAAGGGATTTTAGTAACCTCAGGGGGTCCAAACAGGAGAAGTGGAATCCTGTGGAAACACACAGGCATACCCTCTCCCACAAGTTAGCAGTATGTCTGGCCCTTTCCACTCTCCTGTAAGGACATCTTTCCGGAGTCCAGTGTCTCATCATTGCAGTCTGCCCCTGTGTGTCCACATTAAAATGATTAATTACAAACAAAGCATGGTGTAAAACATGATGTGGAGAGGAATATTTAAATTCTCCCTGTCTTAATTTAGCTATCTGACTTTTTAAAGTCTGATGCGCCCTTTCCACTATGGCTTGGCCTTGGGGATTATAAGGTATTCCTGTTGAATGTACTATGGAAAATTGTTGACAAAATCTCTTAAAAGCAGCAGAAGTATAAGCTGGGGCATTATCTGTTTTGATCTGTTTGGGGAATCCTATTTGGGAAAAGAATTGAAACAAGTGCTGAATTACATCTCTAGTTGCTTCACCTGATCTAGTAGAGGCTATAATAACATGAGAAAAGGTATCCACAGTAACATGTACAAAGGACAGTTTTCCAAAGGCCAGGATATGAGTTACGTCCATTTGCCAGAGAGCATTAGGCCTAAGGCCTCGGGGATTTACTCCTAATGGTGGAGATGGATTAAATGTTGGGCAATTTAGACATAACTATTTGTCTAGCTGCTTCCCTAGAGATATGAAATTCATAACTTAAACCAGCTGCATTTTGATGATGAATTTTGTGAGAATTTTTGGCCTTGTCATTCTTTTCATGTAAGTTTAAAGCAATTACTTTAGTTAATGCATCTGCCAAAGCATTTCCTTCATGCAAAGGACTGTAATATGTCCCACAAAATATTTCTTATCTTTTTGCTTAATCTCCTTCTGTAAATCAAATAACAAGGAGAAAATGGTAGTCTTATTTTCCGGAATATTAGCAGTCTCGATATGAGGAAATAACCCTACAATATATTGGGAGTCAGTCAGAAGATTGAAACTGTGGTCTCTTAAATGTTTAAGAGCCCAAATAACCACCCTCTACTCAGCTCTCTGGGCCGAGTTCAGTTACCTGAACATGGGATTTTCCATTAATAATTGTGACTGCTTTACCAATAGAGGAGCCATCTGTGAAAACTAAAATTGCCCCTTACAAAGGTTGAATAGAAAATTTCTTCAGAAAAATTACTGGATGTGTTTTCAAAAAATGCAATAGGGGCCTTGAGGGCAAATGAAACAAAATTTGACCCCTGAAATCTATCAGGGCAACTTGCTAATCATCACTATTTTGTAAAAGAGATTGCAGTTGATCTTTATTGAATGGAATCACTATATTTGCTACTTCTTTTCCAAAAAGTTCCACACTTCTTTTTTTTTTTTTTTTTACCTTTTATAATTAATTGTTCTACCAAGCTGGGATAAGATAAAAATATTTTTCTTGGGGTCCCTGGTAGATGGAGCCATTCCAATGAGCCTTCTTGCCACAAGCATCCTGAAGGTGACTCCAATGAGCCTTCTTACCACAAGCATCCTGTAGGTGTATGCTCTGTGGCAAGAATAATTAAATCCCATCCTCTGGTAATATTAATCCTAATTAACTGATCATTTAAAGCCTCATCCACTTTAACAAAAGCTGATTCGGCCTCACTAGTCAATTCTCTCTTAGAACTAGGATCAGGATCGCCTTTTAAGCAATTAAACAGAGGCTTTAAATCTGCAGTGGTCAGTTTTAAATGTGGGCATATCCAATTCAGTTCAGTTCAGTTTAGTCGCTAAGTCGTGGGGCACGCCAGGCCTCCCTGTCCATCACCAACTCCTGGAGTTCACTCAGACTCACTTCCATCGAGTCTGTGATGCCATCCAGCCATCTCATCCTCTGTTGTCCCCTTCTCCTTCTGCCCCCAAATCCCTCCCAGCATCAGAGTCTTTTCCAATGAGTCCACACTTCGCATGAAGTGGCCAAAGTACTGGAGTTTCAGGTTCAACATCATTCCTTCCAAAGAAATCCCAGGGCTGATCTCCTTCAGAATGGACTGGTTGAATCTCCTTGCAGTCCAAGGGACTCTCAAGAGTCTTCTCCAACACCACAGTTCAAAAGAATCAATTCTTCAGTGCTCAGTCTTCTTCTCAGTCCAACTCTCACATCCATACATGACCACAGGAAAAACCATAGCCTTGACTAGACGGAATTTTGTAAGCAAAGCAATGTCTCCGCTTTTGAATATGCTATCTAGGTTGGTCATAAAGTTCCTTCCAAGGAGTAAGCGTCTTTTAATTTCATGGCTGCAGTCACGATTTGAAGTGAGTTTGGAGCCCCCCAAAATAAAGCCTGACACTGTTTCCCCATCTACTACCCATGAAGTGATGGGACCAGATGCCATGATCTTCATTTTCTGAATGTTGAGCTTTAAGCCAACTTTTTCATTCTCCACTTTCACTTTCATCAAGAGGCTTTTTAGTTCCTCTTCACTTTCTGCCATAAAGGTGGTGTCATCTGCATATCTGAGGTTTTTTATATTTCTCCCAGCAATCTTGATTCCAGTTTGTGTTTCTTCCAGTCCAGCGTTTCTTATGATGTACTCTGCATATAAGTTAAGTAAACAGGGTGACAATATACAGCCTTGACGAACTCCTTTTCCTATTTGGAACCAGTCTGTTGTTCCATGTCCAGTTCTAACTGTTGTTCCTGACCTGCATACATATTTCTCAAGAGGCAGATCAGGTGGTCTGGTATTCCCATCCCTTTTAGAATTTTCCACAGTTTATTGTGATCCACACAGTCAAAGGCTTTGGCATAGTCAATAAAGCAGAAATAGATGTTTTTCTCGAACTCTCTTGCTTTTTCCATGATCCAGCAGATGTTGGCAGTTTTATCTCTGGTTCCTCTGCCTTTTCTAAAACCAGCTTGAACATCAGGAAGTTCACGGTTCACATATTGCTGAAGCCTGGTTTGGAGAATTTTGAGCATTACTTTCCTAGCGTGAGATGAGTGCAATTGTATGGTAGTTTGAGCATTCTTTGGCATTGCCTTTCTTTGGGATTGGAATGAAAACTGACTTTTTCCAGTCCTGTGGCCACTGCTGAGTTTTCCAAATTTGCTGGCATATTGAGTGCAGAACTTTCACAGCATCATCTTTCAGGATTTGAAATAGCTCAACTGGAATTCCATCACCTCCACTAGCTTTATTCATAATGATGCTTTCTAAGGCCCACTTGACTTCACAGTCCAGGATGTCTGCCTCTAGGTCAGTGATCACACCATTATGATTATCTGGGTCATGAAGATCTTTTTTGTACAGTTCTCCTGTGTATTCTTGCCATCTCTTTTTAATATCTTCTGCTTCTGTTAGGTCCATAACATTTCTGTCCTTTATTGTGCCCATCTTTGCATGAAATGTTCTTTTGGTATCTTTGATTTTCTTGAAGAGATCCCTGGTCTTTCCCATTCTGTTGTTTTCCTCTATTTCTTTGCATTGATCCATTCAGGTATGACCTAAATCATATCCCTTATGATTTTTTTTTCCTTTTTATTTATTTTATTTTATTTTTTTTAATTTCAGATATGATTATACAGTGGAAGTGATAAATATATTTAAGGGCCTAGATCTTATAGAGAGAGTGCCTGATAAACTACGGAATGAGGTTCGTGACATTGTACAGGAGACAGGGATCAAGACCATCCCCATGAAAAAGAAATGCCAAAAAGCAAAATGGCTGTCTAGGGAGGCCTTACAAATAGCTGTGAAAAGAAGAGACATGAAAAGCAAAGGAGAAAAGGAAAGATATAAACATTTGAATGCAGAGTTCCCAAGAATAGCAAGAAGAGATAAGAAAGCCTTCTTCAGAGATCAATGCAAAAAAATAGAGGAAAGACTGGACTAATTCTGCTTAAAAGGGTAGGTCAACACTGCACTGTGAATGAGCCACCTCTGAAACACCAAGTTGAGGATTATTTCTGTATATAAAAGCAGTCACGAGTATTTTTTGGCTGTGTGGTGCCTAAGACTTTGGCGGCATCACTTTGAGGCCTTGAGTTTGACTTCTGGTAAAGGAACTAAGATCTTGAAAAAAAAATTCCATGAAATGCTCCAGGAAGAATACTGGATTGGGTTCCCTTTGCCAGGGTATCTTCCCAACCCAGGAATTGAATCCAGGTCTCCTGCATTGCAGGTGGATTCTTTACCAGGTGAGTCACAATGGAAGCCCAAGAATAGTGGAGTGGATAGTCTATCCCTTCTCCAGCAGATCTTCCCAACCCAGGAATAGAACCGGGGTCTGCTGTATTGTGGGCAGATTCATTATCAGCTGAACTACCGAAGAAGCCAGCAAACTGTGTAGCCAGCATGGCCAAAAACAATCACCAACACCTCCAACCTGCTCTGTAGTACTGTTCTGGTTCCTGTGTGTAAAAACATCATGTCCCCAATTTCCCTCTCTGACCTCCTCAAATTACCCCAACTCCTATTTACAACTTGCTTTTGAATCAAGTATGCTTGCCCACCCCAGAGCCTGGACATGGATGTCCATGTACATCACTCTGTATTAGCATAAGACCTGAAAATCCAAGGTGGTAGCCTGCCACCTTGTTTAAAAATGGCCTACGATATTTTGCTTCATTCAGAGCATCAGCTATTGCCAGGGACAAGATTTAAGGAATCAAAATCACTTCATAAATCAAAAATTAACACTCAACAGCAATGAAAGAAGGAATCTTTTTTCAAAACTGACCTTACAGCACCAGGAACTCCACTCATACTCTGTGACAAGCCAGAAAAAGTGAGGTAACTCAGTCATGTCCAACTCTTTGCGACGCCATGGAATGAAGCCTACCAGGCTCTTCCATCCATGGAATTTTCAGGCAAGAATACTACAGTGGGTTCCCATTTCCTTCTCCAGGGAATCTTCATGATCCAGAGATTGAACCCAGGTCTCCTACATTGCAGGCAGGTGCTTTATCATCTGAGCCACTGAACAAGCACAGGAAAAGAATTAAAAAAAAAAAAAAAAGAGAGAGAGAGAGAGTGGATAGCTGATTCATTTTGCTGTATATCTGAAATCAACACAACATTAACTATTAAGTTAACTATGTTATTGTTCAGCTGACAAGCTGTGTCTGACCCTTTGTGATCCCATGGACTGTAGCACACCAGGCTTTCTGGTCCTTCTCCACCTGCCAGAGATTGCTCAAACTCATGTCCATTGAGTTGTTGATGCCATGCAAATATCTCATCTGCTGTTTTCTCCCTCTCCTCCCACCTTCAGTCTTTCCCAGCATCAGGGTCCTTTCCAGAGTCAGCCTTTTGCATCAGGTGGCCAAAGGATTGGAGCTTTAACTAAGTTAACTATACTTCAACATAAAACTAATGAAAAACAAAGGTAATCTTTTAAATTTGTGGTGTTGGGTTCATCCTTAACCAAGAGATGAATCACTCTTGTACTTCCTAAGTGTACACGCTCACATACATATGCACAGACATAAACATGTTGACATTGGGACTGCCACAGTTGACACAGGACAGCCAACAGACTGCACGCACATCTCTGTCTGTAAACAAGGCTTGACTCCCAGGTCTTACCTTTTCACCACCAACTTCAGGGTCTTATGCAACCCCCTCACCAGGCAGGTGGCCTTCTTTCTAAAGCCAAACAGACTGATGTTGTTGAGGCCCACAATCTCATCTCTGGCCAGCAGTTTGTCCATGGCCACAGCTTTGCTCCCTTCTTTGACCTGCAACACAGAAAGAGGGTCCATGAGCCTCCCCTCACGCCAAAAGAGCAAACCAGTCCCCAGGACACAGACAGGAGGGTGTTTTGGTAACAGCTCTGTGCCACCCACTGGTTCTCATACTGGCTTAAGCATGGCCCGGAAGTAAAGGTATCCAGCTTGGGCCCCAATTTCCTGTGAGAGACCAGGGATGCAACCCTCTCCTGGTCTGTACCCCTCATCTGGTCCATATCTGCAAGGCCTACCATTTATGGAAGGGGCAGTAGAATACACAATCATTCAAAAATACACCAGAAACAGGGGATCCAGACAGGCCCCTTTGCTTTCTGAATCTCCTTCCTCGCCTCCCCACCCCGTCCCCCCCAAGCCAAAAAAAAAGAAGAAAAAACGGGTGTTTTAAAATTATTGACTAGTTATTTTTCACCTATCAGTCCTCCACCTAGAGCTTTCCTGTTGGTACCATGGTTAAAAATCTGCCTGCCAACACAACAGACATGGGTTAGATCCCTGGTCAGGGAAGGGTCCACATGCCACAGTTCAAGACACTGTGCACTGTTGTGCACGACAACCACTGAGCCTGGGCTCCAGAGTCCAGGTGCTGCAACTACTAAGCCGACATGCCACAACTACTGAAGCCTGTGTGCCCTAGACCCCTCATGCTGCACAACGAGAGAAGCCATCGCAATGAGAAGCCCACATGACGCAAATGGACAGGAGTCTTGTTCTCCACACTTGGAGACAGCCCACATGCACCAACAAAGACCCACCAGAACAAAAATAAATATTTTTTTTAAGTCCTGAACCTAGAAGTTTTTCTGTAACAGCTTTCTTTTAATGTTTTATTTATTTATTTATTTATTTTTATAATTTCGGTAACAGTTTTACTTAGCTATAACTCAAATAAACACCAATCCCCCCATGTATATATGAATGAATGAACAGACTGTTAGTTGTACTCAGAGTGCTCCAACCTTCACCACCCACCCAGTTGAGAACAGGCTTCCTAAGCCCAGAAGAAACCTCATGCCTGTCAGCAGTCATTCTCCAGCCCTTCCAGGCTCTGGAAACCATGTGTGTGTCTTGGATGTAAGTACTGTGGACACTTGATACACACAGAGTCATACAACAGGTGGCCTTTTGTGTCTGGTTTTCTTTCACTCATAATGTGTTTTTCAGGTGCATCCATGTTGACCCCTGGGTGGGAACTCCATTCCTTTTTATGGCTGAGTGATATTCTATTACGCCAATCAATCACATTTGATTTATCTGTTCATCAGGGATGATGGATATATTTACATTGTTTCTATTCTTTGGCTATTGAACCAGTTCAGTTCATATCTCAATCATATCTGACTCAATCATATCTGACTCTTTACAACCCATGGAGTGCAGCATGCCAGGCCTTCCTGTCCATCATCAATGCAAACAGCTTACTCAAATCCATGCCCATGGAGTCAGTGATGCCATCCAATCATCTCATCCTCTGGCATCCCCTCTCCTCCCACCTTCAGTCTTTCCCAGCATCAGGGCCTCTTCCAGTGAGTCAGTTCTTTGCATCAGGTGGTCAAAGTATTGGAGTTTCAGCTTCAACATCAGTCTTTCCAATGAATATTCAGGACTGAGTTACTTTAGGATGGACTGGTTGGATTTCCTTGCAGTCCAAGGGACCCTTAAGAGCTTTCTCCAACACAAAATATTTGCAGGTCAAAAGCATCCATTCTTCAGTGCTCAGCTTTCTTTAGAGTCCAACTCTCATATCCATACATTTGGCGATCAGCACCCATGAACACTTGTATACACAAGTTTGTGAATATGTGTCCTCATTTCCCTGTGTGTAAAACTAGGAGTAGAATGGTGGGGTCATATGTTAACTAGAGTAAACATTTTCAGATTTGCTAGACTGATTTTCTTTAAAAAAAAATTATTTCACTGTGCTGGGTCTCAGCTGCAGCATGTGCCATCTTCAGTCTTCATCATGACATAGAGTTTTAGCTCTGGAAAATGGGATCTAGTTCCCTGACCAGGGGATTGATTCCATGTATGTAAAACACTCCCTACCCAGAGTTATACACAGTATGTATGCAAGTGTATTGACTGATTCCTTAAAAGGATTTTAAGACTTTTATGCTGAGAATTTTCAATCTGTATGTCCTTAACCCAGCTTTTCTTATATAGTAATAATCCAACTAAGTATTCAGTAAGCCATCAATTAACCAGCCTACTTTCTGTACCAGTGTCCTCCAAACTGTGTGCTGTGCTTAGTCTCTCAGTCATCACTGACTCTTTGTGACCCAATGGACAGCAGTCTGCCAGGCTCCTCTATCCATGGAGGTTTCCAGGCAAAATACTGGAGCAGGTAGCCATTTTCTCCCTCTGGGGGATCTTCCAAACCCAGGGATTTAACCCAGGCCCCCTGCATTGCAGGCAGTTTCTTTACACTCTGAGCCACCAGGGAACTCCAAGAATACTGGAGTGGGTAGTGTAGCCCTTCTCCAGCAAATCTTCCCAACCCAGGAATCAAACCAGGGTCTCCTGCATTGTAGGTGGATTCTTTACCAGCTAAATTATCAGAGAAGCCCTGTGAGCCATGAATCAAATCCAGCCAGCTAGGACTTCCTGGTGGTCCAGTGATTAAGACTCCATGCTCCCAATGTAGGGGGCCTGGGTCCCATCCCTGACCAGGAAAGATCCCACATGATAGATGGGTGTCCTACCCTCCCCCTGCAAAAAATCCAGCCAGCTGTCTTTCTTTTGGGGGCTGGGGTAAATAAAATTTTACTGGAATACAACTACACCCATTTGTTTATACACTGCTACTGGAGAGATTGGAGTTTGGGGCCCAAAAAGCCAAACATATTTACTCCTTGGCTTGTTACTGAAAAAAAAAAAAAATTGCCAACCACTGTTCTACACCAAAAAGTCATTCTTTTTTTACAAACTACTAGGAAAACTAGCAAAAAGGATGAATGTTTATGTACAGTTTTGGAAATTTGTTGTGCTCCAGTTATATATCAGGGCTGATCTGAAAACCAATTCCAAACTTTACCAGGCACTAAAGCAAGGAAACATTCCTTCTCTAGGAATTACAGAGCTGGAAATGAAGCCACTGACAGGCTCATGGATGAAACCACAGGATACTTGGCCATGTTTCTCTGCCTGGACCTGAGAACAACTCCTTAAGATAACAGAGGCAATATTTATTGTGAGTTGACCCCACAAACTAAATGACTACTCCTAACAGAACTATGAAGCAATTCATTTGGCTAACAACCAGTTTCAAATTCTAGATAAATTTCATCCCAACACAATGACAGATCCCAACATCAATATGCTTCCACCTGGACAAGATTACACACTCACTGAAACAGCCAAGGTGATGGATATGTGGTGGAGAGTTTAGATTTTGACATGACCCAGCTAGGAGATCCATGGGATGTTTCCAATCAGAGGGTTGTTGGGCAGTTATCTGGGGTGGTGGGAGGTGTAAGTCTGGGAGAAAAAAAATGAAGTGAACAGCAGGGGTAGGAACTTAAAGACTTGAGAGGCAGTGATGGAGGCTGCCCACACAGAAAACAGACCCATGAACAGCAGAGGACAGAAGCCTTGGGCTTCCTGGAAAAAGAGTATGAAGGAGCAGGTTCAGTTCAGTCACTCAGTCATGTCTGACTCTTTGCGAACCCATGAGTCTCAGCACACCAGGCCTCCCTGTCCATCACCAACTCCCAGAGTTCACTCACACTCATGTCCATTGAGTCAGTGATGCCATCCAGCCATCTCTTCCTCCTGCCCTCAATCTTTACCAGCATCAGTTCAGTTCAGTTCAGTCACTCAGTCGTGTCCGACTCTTTGCAACCCCATGAATTGCAGCACTCCAGGCCTCCTTGTCCATCACAAACTCCCAGAGATCACTCACACTCACATCCATCGAGTCAGTGATGCCATCCGGCCATCTCATCCTCTGTCGTCCTCTTCTCCTCCTGCCCCCAATCCCTCCCAGCATCAGAGTATTTTCCAATGAGTCAACTCTTCGCATGAGGTGGCCAGAGTACAAGAGTTTCAGCTTTAGCATCATTCTCTCCAAAGAAATCCCAGGGCTGATCTCCTTCAGAATGGACTGGTTGGATTTCCTTGCAGTCCAAGGGACTCTCAAGAGTCTTCTCCAACATCACAGATCAAAAGCATCAATTTTTTGGTGCTCAGCCTTCTTCACAGTCCAACTCTCACATCCATACATGACCACAGGAAAAACCATAGCCTTGACTAGACTGACCTTTGTTGGCAAAGCAATGTCTCTGCTTTTGAATATGCTATCTAGGTTACCAGCATCAGGGTCTTTTCAAATGAGCCAGCTCTCCATATCAGGTGACCAAAGTATTGGAATTTCAGCTTCAACATCACGGAGGAGAAAGGAGTGGATATCCCAAAAGAGACAACAAGTAGACACGCACAGAGCAGTTAAACCTGAGCATCACAAGAAAGCCTTTAGGTGAAAACACGCTGATGGAGGAACCTGCAGGGTCTTAGTTCTGAAGGTAGCACTTCCTACAGCAACCCATCACCTATAATGACTTGGCCATGACCTGCGTGGGTTTTTATGTCTCATCCCCACAAACCCTTGCACGCAAGATTCTCAAAGTAGTGTTGTTAACGTTTGTCTAAGGGACTCGCCTAGCTCCAGTGGCTAAGACTTTGTGCTCCCTAATGTAGTTTGTGGGGTTTAATCCCTGGTCAGGGAACTAGATCCCATGTACCACAGCTAAAGATTCTAAATGCTACAATGAAGACAGAAGATCTTCAATGAAGATCTTGCTTGGACAAATTAAAATTTTTTGAACAAAGACCTGGCTTCACCCTGAAGCCCAGAGCATTTCATAATGCTTCCATTAATCTGCAAAGACTACCCAGCTCCTCCAGCCACAAAGACTGCATTCCAAGGCATCCCATCTGCCTCACCCAAACCACATTCCACCTACACTCCCAGAAAAAATGGCTCCAGGTTTGAGAGACAGGGTAGCTGGGGATCTCTGCCCTCCTTGGCTTCTTCACCAAAACAAAGCATTTATCCAACATTTTTCTCACTCATGCTGAAGAGAGTTGCAAATGAGGCAGCTTTGAAGACCTCTGGTCTGTACTCTTCACCCCATCAAATTTATCCCATGAGAAAGACTTCATTAGGCTTGAAACCTGGTAAAGCACAGACCTGAAGTTGGACCTAGGGACCCAGGAATATGGCGCTGCCTGCCAGCTGTTTATAGTGTATCATATGTTATATGTGATGAGTCGTGCCTTGAATGTATCATGCATGCCAGACACAAACACTCCGTTTATCACCATCCTCTGTTTGACAGTCAAGAGAGTGCTGGGCATTGCCAGTTGCAGAGGGCACTGTCTACAGGAGCCACAAATGGAGCCATCCTGTCCTACAACCCCAGGCAAAGCTCTCGGCATCGCTTGCTGTAGCTCAGGAAAAAAAAAAAAAAAAAAAAACAACTCCCTGTACAAAAAGGCAAGCAGGCAAGGATAAAGGAATCCACACCCATCCACGATGCCTGTCCATGTGCACCAGTCAGAAGGAAAGCCCCAAGCTAACTTCCCAGGTTGAATATTTCGGTTTGGATCATTCACTGTAATGCTGCTTGCAAAACTTCTTTTGAGGTCCCCAGGAGTGTCCAAAAATGAGCAGACTGCAGTGCTGTCCTTATGGAAACATTTATTCTGGAAACAGCAAGAGAGAGGGAAGAGGGGGGGAAAAAGTCATTGGGAATTTTTTGGAAGCAAGCTTTCTTATTTCATCCAATGGATGTTACAGATGATGAAAGATGTTTACCACCAAGGCCAGGGGACCCCCAATTCTCATGGGAATCAGGGCCTACTTGAGAAGGGACTGATTCAGGGCAGTGGGGGTTAGAGGGGCAAAGCTTGGGGCTTAAGGTGAAAGATCTTCCCTGGACAGCAACTTGAAAGTCCTGGAACAAATAGGGATGGACATTCCATGGGAGAGGGTCTGGTGCCAGGCCCCATCTGAAGAATGTCAGCCTGGTGAGTGCAGTTCCCTGGCAGGGGAGCTGTTAAAGATAAGCCCAGAAAGAGGAAGATGAGGAATCTGACCTTGAGTTTCAGAAACCTGAAGGATAGCTTGGAGGCAGTGGTGGGATGAAGGGGGTGGGCAGTCCCAGAAGGCCCGACATGAAAACAGGGGACTGACCCTGTAGCATGTGAGCAAATACATCTAGCAGCTTCATCCTTTAGGTAGTCAGGAAAAAGATCCCTCCCATCCAGAACAGATCACAGATTGGCAGTGGCTCAAACCAAAACAGGGCAGGGAATACGAATGTAAGCAAGGACTCAGTCAGCTGGGAAGGCAGGTCAAGGGACATACTCGATGGACATCAAGGGGTCACCACAGGAAAGTGGTGTGCAGTAGAGCTCAGATGTGGAGTTTTGACTGATGTGGAAAATTGCAACCACCAGAGAAAAACAGAAGGAGGAGGAACATTTATGTGCAGAATCAGATTTCAAAGGCCATGAATCACACTCATGACTTATCAGCTATGACTAGGAAGCCATCCAGAGGAGAGGATAAGATAGCACTGGCTTTTTCAAGCCAGGACATTCATAGATGTCATCTCTCCGGTCACTCTTCTGAGTTCCTTTGTCTCTGAAGAGAGAGCTGAGTTATCCAGGAAAAGGATGCAATTGCAAAGCAATTGGAGAGAACATCTCTGAGAAGCCTGTCGAAAAAATAAAAATAAAAAAAAAAAACCTCCACCAAAATGTGTCCAGACTTGCAAGTACTCTCATCATTGATCTCTGTCCCCTTGTACAATCTGGGGGAGTATCTTATTACCAATCTGTGGAATTCAAGCTTCCCAGGAGCTCTCAGGTCAGTTCAGTCAGTTGTGTCCAACTCTTTGCAATCACATGGACTTCAGCATGCCAGGCCTCCTTGTTCATCACCAATTCCCAGAGATTGCTCAAACTCATGTCCATTGAGTCAGTGATGCCAACCAACCATCTCATCCTCTGTCACCCTCTTCTCCTCATGGCTTCAATCTTTCCCAACATCCAGGTCTTTTCCAAAAAGTCATTTCTTGGCGTCAAGTGGCCAAAGTATTTGAGTTTCAGCTTCAGCATTGGTCCTTCCAATGAATATTCAGGACTGATCTCTTGTAGGATGGACTGGTTGGACCTCCTTGCAGTTCAAGGGACACTCTCAAGAGTGTTCTCCAAGACCACAGTTCAAATGTATCCATTCTTACGGGCTCAGCCTTCTTTATGGTCCAATTCTCACATCCACACATGACTACAGGAAAAACCATAGCTCTTACTAGATGGACTTTTGTTGGCAAAGTAACATCTCTGCTTTTTAGTATGCTGTCTAGGTTTGTCATAGCTTTTCTTCCAAGGACAAGTAGTTCTAGAAACATCTTTAAGAAGGAAGTCCCATGTTATTCCAATTTTGAAGTGTACTCTTTTTTATTTTAGTTTAGTTTAATTTTCTTAAAGAGATGGAACTGTCCACTGATTATTTTTCAGTACAACCAGGAAAGAAGAGGGTAATTAATTTGCTATGGCTGACCCGGGTTTCTCAGGTGGGCACTAATGGTAAGGAACCTGCCTGCAAATGCAGGAGACATAAGGACATGGGTTTAATCCCTGAGTTGGGAAGATCCCCTGGATGAGGGAACGGCAACCCATTCCAGTGTTCCTGACTGGAGAATCCAATGGATGGTCCACGGGGTCATACAGAGTCGTACACGACTGAAGCAGCTTAGCACAGCACACATGTCCTGAGTGTCAGCTAACTATTTCATGGTGGGGGTGGGGGGGTGTAATTTTTTTAACCCAACAACACAAAAAATATTCAATGGCAATTTGAGTCACAACTATGCATGAAATATGTCTTGAACATTCAAAATGACCTCGACTCCCAGGTGTTTTAGTAGAATCACTTTCCAAAGAAAAGCACTCCTTGATATTGGCTCTTTTTTGTCCCTCATCATAACATTCCAGTTTCCCATAATGTGCCTTGAACATGCCATGAAAAAAAGTGAAAATCAAGCATACAGTGCTCATGATATTAAACAATGAGTTAATGGGATCTATGATGGCTGCAGCTGCTGCTGCTAAGTCGCTTCAGTCATGTCCGACTCTGTGCGACCCCTTAGACGGCAGCCCGCCAGGCTCCCCTGTCCCTGGGATTCTCCAGGCAAGAACACTGGAGTGGGTTGCCATTTCCTCCTCCAATGCATGAAAGTGAAAAGTGAAAGTGAAGTCACTCAGTCGTGTCCGACCCTCAGCGACCCCATGGACGCAGCCCATCAGGCTCCTCTGTCCACGGGATTTTCCAGGCAAGAGTACTGGAGTGGGGTGCCATTGCCTTCTCTGTCTATGATGGCACAGCCTATCAATATTTGGTATCCCCTTAAGGAAAAGTAGCTTCTGCATTTTAGCCTTGAAAAGTCATTGTAATATGTGTTTAGAAAGGAAACTATGTAGTTTTTTAGATCTTTAGTTCATACATTAAGAAGGTTGAACAAACTCAACTGTGTACACATCCTCAGAATAACGAATAAAACTTCAATTAGAGAGAAAATTTACTTTCCTTGTGCTTGACAAAATGTATCTTGAGAAACAAGAAATGTGGTAACCACCTCCACATGTTAAAAAAATAAAAAAAAAAGCTAAAGAAGAAGCCCCCAAACCCACCGCATCAGATGAGCAAGTAAGTATTTAGTCCTGCACATAAGAACATAAAGGTGTGCTCTGAAGACTCTTAACACCCTCCCTCCACTCATCACCAAGGTGAGGATTACATCACATTTGGCTCCGAGACCAAGAAAGGCAAGGGTGGCCTGGAAAAGGAGCCAGAGCCAGGCTGATGAACAGAACAGGCCAATGAGATGTCTGAAAGACCTGGAGGTACCGGAGGCTTCAGTTAGCAACAAGAAGTCCACAGGGAAACAGGAAAGAAGCTGACTCCTCAAGGAGATCTTATAAGAAACAGAGTTTGTTGTCTTCCCTGGTAGTCTAGTGGATAGAAATTGCTTGCCAATGCCTGGGAGACAGGTTCAAGCCCTGATCTGGCAGGATCCCACATGCCGCAGAGTAATTAGTCCCATGGGCCACAACTATTGCACCTGTGGTCTAGAGCCTGGGAGCCACAACCACTGAGCCTATGTCTTGAAAGTATGGAAGCCATAATGCCCTAGAGCCCATGTTCTGCAACAACAGAAGCTACAACAGAGAGATGCCTGTGCACCACAACTGGAGAGTGACAGTGTTAGTCACAAACAAAGGAATAAATGTAGAAATACATAATAGGTTGAAAAATTTTAAATTAAGATTATAAAAAAGGGGAAAAAGTGGGGGGAAAAAATACCTCCACACAATGTAGAGGCAGAGGTTTAAAGTAACAATACAAAGTGTGACTGAATACACACATATACATATACATCCACAAGGAAAATCAAAAGAGTCCAACAAAAATAGGGTACAATAGATTGACTTGTCAAACACTGAAAGTCAAAAAGTATATCTATCAGATGAATAGTGCATAAAGCACAAACAGGAAAACAAAACTAGGGCATGATGACAATTGAGGAATAAAGGAATGAAAATAAACCTAACAAAACGTTGATAGGAAAGGAAATAAAGAAAACAAAGAATAGATATGCAAAGGTAAAAGAGGTAGATGAAGATTTATTTACATTAAAGATTAACCACAAGGGGAAAAGAAGAGCAGGAAAGCCAAAGAAAGGAATAAATGTAGAGCAAACATTATAGGTTTAAAAATTAAAAAAAAAAAAAATAAATGAAAGTATAAAAGGGGGGAAATGGAAGAAGGCAATAAAAAAGAAAAACAAAACTCTGCAGAACAGCAAAAGACCAAAGTAGAGGCAGAAGTTTATAACAAAAATAAAAAGTGTGGCTGAATATACACATATACATATACACCCATAAAGAACATCGAAACAGTCCAAGAAAAATAAAGTACATTAAATTGACCCAGCGAACAAAGGAAACCAATAGTTTACCTATAAGAACAAAACTAACTAAAGCACAAACTGGAAAACAAAACTAGAGCAATGCTCTAGTTGGATAATAAAGAAATTAAAACTAACAAATATGTTGAGAGGAAAGAAAGGAAAGACAGAAAGAATAGATATGCAAACTTAGAGGTAGATAAAGATGATTTATATACATTAAAGATTAATGTCAAGGTGAAAAGAACAATAGGAAAAGCAAACAAAGTATTTGGCAAAACTAATACAATTATGTAAAGTTTAAAAATAAAATAAAATTAATTAAAAAAAATTAAAATTAGCAAAAGACCAAAGAAAAGCAAAAAGGAATATTCTATAGAACTGCAAAAGCCCAACCTAGAAGCAGAGGTTTATAACAGGGATGAAAATGTGACTGATTAAAAAAAAAAAAAAAAAGCTCAAAAGCGTCATTTGTTTTCATAGTGCCAATAAAGTCAACAACTACAACTACAGGGTGGGGTGCAGGAAGAAAGAAAGAAAAAATCCAAAAGAATCTACAGAGCAAGTCAAAACAGAAGAACAATGTTATGTATATCTTGAGTCACAGCTATGTCCTTTCCCTCACTTGAAATCACAGTCCACCTCACCTCCCTAGGATACCCTCCATCTTGTACTGCTATCTGGACCTACTGTGGGGGCAAGCTCACATTCTAATCTGGTCCCATTCCTATGTGTTGTAGCTCCAAAGTCCACAGCTGTCAGAACTACCGCGGTTTTGTTTGTTTGTATTTGTGGGAGCTCTCAATGACATTTTATATATTTCATAGACACAGAGTCTGCCTAGTTGATAGTATGGATTTAATCTGCAGCTTGTACAGCTGGTAGGAAGTTTCTGGGTCTTCTTCATTAGCCACACTGCCACTGGGTTTCAATTGTGGTTTTATTTCCATCTTTGTATGTGGTTTGTACACTAGGGTTTGCTACTGAGGTTGCCCTGGAGGCCTTGGGTTTGCCCTATGAGGGCCAGGTGTGGCGGTGGTGCAGCTGCTTGGGTCACAGGGGTTCTGGCAGCACCAGGCACTCAGAGATTTGGCAATTAGGACAGCAGATAATATAGTGCTCTAGAAGGGTATGACAATCAGTATTGGCCAATATGTTCCAGTATTCTTGCATGGAGAATCTCCTCCCTGATAGAGAATCCTGGCAAGCCACAGTCTATAGGGTAGAAAAGAGTCTGACACTACTGAAGCGACCCTGAGAGCAAAGACATGAGAGTCTTTTTGTGGAAGTTCTGAGTGAGAGTTGAGCATGAAGGTGACACAGCTGCTTGGCTTGTGGGGACCCTGACAGTGACAAGTATGCAGGTGTTATGGCCCTATCAGTATCTTTCTTTGAGCCTCTTGTAGCTGGCAATCTGAAGGCCTCTTTGGCTAGTATTTCTCCGTAGTTCCGTGCATTCATGGACTTTGAAGCCTGGCTTGTCTGGGGTCCTTCTCTGTTGTTCAGCATGTCAGGCACAATGAGGGGCCCCCCAGGCTACTACTACTACTACTACTATTACTACTACTCTATAGTTCAGAGCATCAGGCACTTAAAAGCGCATCCTGGGTGGAGTCTTACTCTGTTCTTCAGTGACTCAATTGCTTGATGGGCAAGCATCTCTATTGTTCAGCTGTGATGCAGACATGTGGGGAGAGAGAGGCTATGGTGATGGCTCCATCCACTATACATGACTCAAAAGTGTCACCTTCCTTCGATGGCTGCCTGGCTTACTGCCACAGGCATTTCCCACACAATCTCCTCATTCGCACCTTCCATCAATTTGTCTCTAACCAGTAGACAGCAGACCACAGCCAGGGATTTCTCCACAATCTCTATGAACCATCTGCTACCTGCTGCACCTTCTATGGAACCTGTGTCCCTCTCTAGGGTGTGTATGGCTATGGAAAGAACTGTCTGATTCTCATTCCATTTAGGCTGCCATAGATCAGCTGTTTCACTCTCAGCCATAAATGTTTCTCCTTTGATGCAAACAGTTGCTCTCATGTGGAGATCGGACATCTACTTCAGGTCTTCCACCTCCCAAGGGCAGGTCCAGTCCTACTAACACTCATGTTTCCCCCTGTAGTTCCTTCATCCTACCTATTTTTTGGGTTCCATATATTATTGTCCTGTGTTCAGGCAGTCTTGTCTGCTCTCAGCTGACGTTCTGCAAGCACTTGTGTCTGAAGGTGTATTCCTGATGTATCCTTGGAGAGAGATGTACTCCCTGTTCACCTCCACCTTACCGTCTTGCTCTTCTCAACTTTTTGACTATTAGAAATAAGACTTCTATGAACAGTCATGTGAGTAAGCAACCAGTTGACACCAGGAAGAGAGCATGTCATGGAAACCACAGGAAATCCCAGTAAGCCAAAAAAGAATGTCCCCCAGTGGTACATCTCAGGCTCCTGACCCTGCTAGTCAATTAGGAAGACAAGGACTGTGGTGAAGCACACAACTCATTCCCTTATCTTCCAGAACCAACACACTCAATGAGAGACCTTGGGAACTAAATGGGTAGGCATGATTACTCAGTGTTTCCTGCAAGAAGCTGGAAGTTTGTGGTAGCTATTCATGGAAATGAATTCCACCACGGTCTTGACTGTGAGGTAATACCCAAAGTAGGTTTTGGCAGGAAAACAGGATGAGAAGATATTTGTGAGGGCACATGTTGAGAAGACCTTTGCACATGAGGCTTACACACAACTGGGCAAGCTCCACCCCTTCCTGGGAATACTAATCACTTACAGGTGGCCATTTCCTTCTTGGGGTCATCCAGCACAACCTGAAGCATGTATTTATCTGCCTCATCCCCATGATTATGTTAAAACTGAAGCCTTGGTATTACAAATAGGGAGGTGACCATTAGTTCTAGATTTGAAACAAGACAACTCCAAGTGGAGCAAGAGCAAGTGTATTCAGTGCATTCTCACAACGTGAAGACAGGGGTTTCAGACTGGAAACTAGAAGACTGAGGAGAGTTACATGAATACTGAGAAAAGGACGTGGGGTGGAAAAGATTTATCATAAGTGGCCCAGAATTTAATGGTCTTCAAGGTGTATTAAGACCACTTGTAGGAGGAAAGTGAAATCTCATTTCCACAGCCTAATTATCATTGAGGGATTTAAGGCAAGATAATAAACAGTAGATAATTATGTAACATAAGAGAGAATAGAATGAAAGGCTGAAAACTGTATCTGTGAGGCAAGGTTTGGAGGAGACACACTTTCCCTGCCATGTGACCCATGTGTGTTGACTTAGAGAGATGAAGATGTCAGGTGAGATTGGTGGGCTTTTTAGGAGCATTAAAAATACTTCGTGTCTCCCACCAAATCATCTGAGTTGCTCCCCATCCACCCTTAGAGGTGTTAGGATGAGGCTTTTTTATGTCAAGCCTCATGGAGGGTCTCCATTGGCTAGGGAAGTGACTTACTGACCTCCTAATCATAAGGGTGTGGTCCCCTATATATAGGAGTGCTCAGGAGCTCTGGAGCAGACCACTGGGAGTTTTCAAAATGACTATGGTGATTGGGAAGCCAAAAGGCTGTAGTGTAATTAGGGAACAGCCAATTGCTTATCCAGGACAAAAAGATGAAGACCTCCTATCAACTGAAGTCCAAAAGAAGTGTCAAGGTGAGTGAACCAACCCAAGCTGAACTCACCCAAGAATGAGTGAACTCATCATTGACACCACTCCATAAGACACGTTCCCCTTTCCTTGTCTTGCACATGCCTCCACTTGGTCACACTCCTCCTGAGGCCATCAATACCCTTTTCCCCAAACCAATGCCATTCTTTGCTCCCTCTCTTGTTTTCTCCAGGTTGCCAGGGTAACCATGAAGGTGAATAAGTACATTCAAACAAAGATGAACAACAAAGCTTCTCAAAATGCTCCCACCTCAGAGAGTCTTAAGAAAATCAGAGGCTCAAAGCTCTGTAGCTAGTGTTCCAAGGTGAATGAAGAGTTGAATCAGAACAAATAGGAAGAGGCCCCAGAGATTATGGAGACCACTGTCATTCCAGATGGACAAATGGGTAGCCAGTGAATTCAGAACTTGGCTACAGACCTCAGATTTATTTGGGGGTCTCACCTCTGAAAAATGGCAAACATTACAGACATTGAATCTCCTAGCACAGCATACATTACTAATGAAACTTAAAATCAACCTGATGTTAAATTACGTGTGTCTCTGAGCTCTCTGATAGATAGTGTGGGGCAGAAAGGTCAGAGAAAGGATAACAGTGTGAAGAGGGAGGGAGATGGTTCCTGTGCAGATGGGACTAACAGGTCCAGTTATCTAGAAAGTATGGGGCAGAACTCTGCCCAGACTGAGTCCCGAAGATACACTTCCCATAGGAGAAGAGGAAGAGGACATGGTGTTTCTGTGTGTGAGTGCAGGGGTTGGAAGTTAGCTGGAGAGCCATGTCATGTGGCGGGGGTGGGGTGGAATGCCATTTGCTAAAAAGCATCAAAGTAGTTGCCCCTAGGGCATCTACCTCATAGTAGTGTTTATTACACCTCAAGATATGATGTCAGCAAATAACAGCCTCAAAAACTCAAACTTCCTTACTAAAATATAGCTCATAGGAATGAAATAATGGTGGGTTTTAGTATAGAGATTTCTCAAAAAGCTAAGACGGAACAACACATGACCTAACAGTTTCATTATTGAATATATATTAAAAAACATACCCACAACTTTAATCAAAAAGGCACATGTATCCAAATGTCCCCCAAAGCACACCATTCACAAAGACATGGAGACAACTTAAATGTCCATTAGATGATAGACAGATGAATGGGTAAAGATGTGGTATATGTGTACAAAGGGACACTTATTTTTGTTCAGTCACTAAGGCATTTCCCACTCTTGGGGATCCGATGGACTCTACCCCCTCGAAACTCCTCTGCACATGGTATTTTCCAGGCAAAAACACCCCAGTTGGTTGCCATTTCCTTTTCCAAATGATCTTCCTTACCTAGGTTTTGAACTCACATCTCTTCCTTTACAGGGAGATTGTTCCTCATTGAGCCACCAAGGAAGACTTTGGAATGTTATTCAGCCATAAAAACAATGAAATTAATGCCATTTGCAGCAACATGAAAGGTATAATGTATTAAAATAATAAAGACAAATACTGTATGGTATCACTTACAGAATCTTAAAATATCACAAAGTAGAGAATGTAATAAAAATAGAGGCTCACAGATTTATAGAACATTGAGTGGTTACCAGCAGATAGCAGGGAGGGGAAGGAGCAAAACAGAGGTGGTAGAGTGAAAGGCACAAAGTTAGGTGTAAGATGAGCTCAAGGATATATTTTACAGCATGGGGATTTTTGCCAGCATTTTATAATAACTATAAATGGAAAGCAAATTTTATCACGTGTATAATAAGAAAGAAAAGGAAAGAAAAGGGGGAGGTAGGAGGGAAGAAAGGAAGGAAATAATGGCAGTTTCTGGAGGTCACAAAGACAATATTGACTAGGCCCTTTTTAGATAAGGACTTTAGAATGGAGCACTGGCCTTCCACAGATGGGTCAGGGGGAGCGGCCCACATCCAGTGCAGGCAACACTGGAGGGCATTGTCCATGAGGAGTTTTATTACAAGAACAAAACCAAGTAAAATCTGTTTCTGTTTTTATTAACATTTCCATACTCCAGTATTCTAAAATAATGCCAGTAATTAAATGTTTCCTCTGCAAATTCAAATTTTGTTGGCTTAAGTCTTAAAAGCTTATTGTCATTTATGTCAGATGTTAATATTTTATTTATTATTCACAAGGAACAAAATTTTAGTATATATATATATATATATATATATAAATGCATACACATACACACATATGTGTATATATGTGTGTGTGTATATATATATATATATATTTAATTATATATATATATTTAATTATATATATATATAACTTTATGTGACCACAGATTTAGTACTTATCTTTAAAACTTCATTGTCTTCTTTGAGGGAGTTAACTAAGAGAAGACCCTGTTAAACAGTTGTCACCAGTACAAGCTGCCATGATTACCACTGCTCCATTCTACAGAGCATCCTTAATGGTTTGGAAAGCCTTGAGACCACTTTCTGCCCAGCCTGCAGCCCCTGAGGGAATGTACTATTACACACTCCACCTTCAAACCATTGATTCAAAATCCACAGTGATACCACAAAGATTGTCAAGGTAAACATACACAGTATGCTTTTATTTACCTCTGAATTATGAAACAAAGTATTCTCTACTGGGTATAAACTTTTTAGCTTGAAAAGTACAAAGTCTTATATTGGAACATTAAATAATCTGTTGAATTTGAAAAATATGTTTTAAAGTGAAATCCATTTTTAATTGTCAGTTACGTTCAGACTATGAGAAAAAAAGCAAAAACAAAATAAAGTTATGTTCATTACAGTTACTGCTTAAACTGTATATTTTGCAGATTTTTAAAAATTACTCTACAAATTTGCAACCATAATTAGATATAAAATGATCAATAGACTTTAAACTATGTTTATTTTCTGGACATTTTTATTTCTTTAGTTTATGAATGTAACTAGAAAGATTTTCTATTAAGTGAGCATTAAAAATCACTCCTCTCCCTTGTATGGAGCACACTGTTTACACTACTGTTGGGAGACATCTTATTGCCTAAAATCTTTTCTAATTCAGCTCTAGTGTCTACTATTTTATAATTCAGCTCTACTATCTAGGCTTTTTGTTTTGCTTTGTTTAGCCTGAGAAGTTTCTCATGCATTTCTAGTATCTTCAGAGTTTCTGTCAGGAATGTGTTTCTGTTGTTTAGTTGCTCAGTCATGTCCATCTCTTTGCCACCCCATGGACCATAAGCACACCAGTCTCCTCTGGCCTTGGGAATTCTCCAGGCACGAATACTGAAATTGCTTGCTGTACTCTCCTCCTGGGGATATTCTTGACCCAAAGATAGAATTTGTGTCTGCTATGGCTCCTGTATTGCAGGCAGATTCTTTACCACTATACAAGCCACAATTTTTCTTGTATACACAAAACACACTTTAATTATGAAGATTCACAATCAGTGAAAAATAAAGATGGAGAAGACCAAACATTTATATTTTACCAACTAATAATGTTAAAAATCCTTCATTTAAATTTGCCTTTAAAAAAAAATTTTTCATTGAAGGATAATTGCTTTCCAGAATTTTGTTGTTGTTGTTGTTGTTGTTTTTAACTTTTCATTTTTTTTAAATTTTTTTTCCTTTTTATTTTTTTTTCTAATTTTATTTTATTTTTAAACTTTACATAATTGTATTAGTTTTGCCAAATATCAAAATGAATCCGCCACAGGTATACATGTGTTCCCCATCCTGAACCCTCCTCCCTCCTCCCTCCCCATACCATCCCTCTGGGTCATCCCAGTGCACTAGCCCCAAGCATCCAGTATCGTGCATCGAACCTGGACTGGCAACTCGTTTCTTACATGATATTTTACATGTTTCAATGCCATTCTCCCAAATCTTCCCACCCTCTCCCTCTCCCACAGAGTCCATAAGACTGTTCTATACATCAGTGTCTCTTTTGCTGTCTTGTACACAGGGTTATTGTTACCATCTTTCTAAATTCCATATATATGCGTTAGTATACTGTATTTATGTTTTTCCTTCTGGCTTACTTCACTCTGTATAATAGGCTCCAGTTTCATCCACCTCATTAGAACTGATTCAAATGTATTCTTTTTAATGGCTGAGTAATACTCCACTGTGTAATTTTGTTGTTTTGTGGCAAACTTCAACATGACAGTCTTTCTTAACTCACAGTTTGTCTTCAATATCATCTAATCCTATGTAAATAACTCATTTTATCCTTTCTAACAGATCAGATATCTGGTCAAAGTAAATTCCCTAATTTTTTATTCATATGAGAATATCTACTTCTCTATTTTTGAAGGATAATATTCTTGGACATAGCAGTTAAGTTCAGTAGTTTAAAAAACAAATCAAAACATTCTATTTATTGACATGGTGTTCATATACTGTGAAATTTTCCAGCTAAACTGTATAAATATTTGATTTGTAATGTCTTCATAGGTTGCATAACCATAACCACTGCCTCATTCTGGAATATTTTCGTCACTCCAGTGGAAAACACTGCCCAGTTGGCAGACATTTTTCCTGGCATCCACTCCTCTATTTTCTGTCTTTAGAGAACGACCTAATCTGAGACATATTCATTCACATGAACGGAATTATGCAGTATGCAGGATTTTGTTCCTGGCTTCTTTCAAGCGGCATAATCATTTCAGAACTATAGCATGTTATAACATGTGTAAGAACTCCATTCATTTGATGGCTGAATAATATTTTTTGCATGATTTATTTATTGGATCTCCTGTTGATGGACGTTTGAGTCATTCCAACTTTTTTCCATTTTTTAAATTTCCTTTTATATTTCCTTCATTTTTAATATAATAATTTTGCATTTTTTAATTTAATATCTTTTTCTCCATCTATTTAGGTTGTCCTATGACTTTTACCTTTCATTTGGTAAATATGGTCTGTCACATTGATTGATTTGCATGTATTGAATAATGCTAGCATCCCTGGAATAAACCCAACATAATCATGGTGTATGTGTTTTTGATGTATTGTTGAGTTCTGTTTGCTAAAATTTTGTTGAGAATATTTTTCATCTATGTTCCTCAGTGATATGGGCCTGTAGCTCTCTTCTTTGGTGTTGTCTTTGTCTGATTTTGGCATCAAAGTGATGGTGGCCCTGGAGAATTAGTTTGGAAGTGTTCTTTTCTCTGCAATTTCTTGAAAGAGTTTCAGACAGATTAGCATTATATCATCTCTAAATATTTGATAGAATTCACCTGCAGTGAAGTCATCTGCTCCTGGGCTTTTGACTTTGGGGAGATTTTTCATCACAGCTGTGATTTAGAGCTTGTAATTGGTTCTCCCTAACTTCCCTAACTCCCTGGTTCAGTCGGAAGATTGAGCTTTCCTAACAATCTGTCCATTTCTTCTAGGTTATCCATTTTATTGCCCTAGAGTTGTTCATAATTAGATCAGATCAGTTGCTCAGTCGTATCTGACCCTTTTCGACCCCATGAATGGCAGCACGCCAGGCCTCCCTGTCCATCACCAACCCCCGGAGTTCACTCAGACTCACGTCCATCGAGTCACTGATGCCATCCAGCCATCTCATCCTCTGTCGTCCCCTTTTCCTCTTGCCCCCAAACCCTCCCAGCATCAGAGTCTTTTCCAATGAGTCAGTTCTTCTCATGAGGTGGCCAAAATACTGGAGTCTCAGCTTTAGCATCATTCCTTCCAAAGAAATCCTTCAGAATGGACTGGTTGGATCTCTTTGCAGTCCAAGGGACTCTCAAGAGTCTTCTCCAACACCACAGTTCAAAAGCATCAATTCTTCAGCACTCAGCCTTCTTCATAGTCCAACTCTCACATCCATACATGACCACAAGAAAAACCATAGCCTTGACTAGATGGACCTTTGTTGGCAAAGTAATGTCTCTGCTTTTCAATATGCTATCTAGGTTGGTCATAACTTTCCTTCCAAGAGTAAGCATCTTTTAATTTCATGGCTGCAGTCACCATCTGTAGTGATTTTGGAGCCCAGAAAAATAAAGTATGACACTGTTTCCACTGTTTTCCCCATCTATTTCCCATGAAGTGATGGGACTGGATGCCATGATCTTCGTTTTCTGAATGTTGAGCTTTAAGCCAACTTTTTCACTCTCCACTTTCACCTTCATCAGGAGGCTTTTTAGTTCCTCTTCACTTTCTGCCATAGGGTGGTGTCATCTGCATATCTGAGGTTATTGATATTTCTCCCGGCAATCTTAATTCCAGTTTGTGTTTCTTCCAGTCCAGTTCTCATGATGTACTCTGCATATAAGTTAAATAAACAGGGTGACAATATACAGCCTTGATGAACTCCTTTTCCTATTTGGAACCAGTCTGTTGTTCCATGTCCAGTTCTAACTGTTGCTTCCTGACCTGCATACAAATTTCTCAAGAGGCAGATCAGGTGGTCTGGTATTCCCATCCCTTTTAGAATTTTCCACAGTTTGTTGTGATCCACATAGTCAAAGGCTTTGGAATAGTAAATAAAGCAGAAATAGATGTTTTTCTTGAACTCTCTTGCTTTTTCCGTGATCCAGCGGATGTTAGCTATTTGATCTCTGGTTCCTCTGCCTTTTCTAAAACCAGCTTGAACATCAGGAAGTTCACGGTTCACATATTGCTGAAGCTTGGCTTGGAGAATTTTGAGCATTACTTTACTAGTGTGTGAGATAAGTGCAATAGTGCAGTAGTATGAGCGTTCTTTGGCATTGTCTTTCTTTGGGATTGGAATGAAAACTTATAATCCTTTGTATTTCTGCATTGTCAGTCATAACTTCTTTGTCATTTCTAATTTTGCTGATTTTATTCTTCTATTTTTTGATCTTGGTGACTCTAGTTAAAGGTTTGTAAAGTTCGTTTATCTTCTCAAAAAACCCAACTTCTGGTTTTCTTAGTCTTTACTATTGTTTCTTTTTATTTTTTTTCTTTTATTTCTGCCCACATCTTTATAATTTCTTTCCTTCTACTAATTTAGTTTTTTCTTTTTTGTTGTTGTTCTTTTCCCAGTTGTTTTAGGTGTCAAGTTAGGTTCTCTATTTGATGTTTTTTCTTCTTTCTTGAAGTAAGTTTGTTTTGCTGTAAACCTCCCTCTTAAAACTGCTTCTGGAGAAGGCAATGGCACCCCACTCCAGTACTCCTGCCTGGAAAATCCCATGGACAGAGGAGCCTGGTAGGCTGCAGTCCATGGGGTCGCTGAGGTTCGGACAGGACTAAGCAACTTCGCTTTCACTTTTCACTTTCATGCATTGGAGAAGGAAATGGCATTGTTCTTGCCTGGAGAATCCCAGGGACCAGAGAGCCTGGTGGCCTGCTGTCTATGGGGTCACACAGAGTCGGACACGACTGAAGTGACTTAGAAGTAGCAGCAGTAAAACGGCTTCTGATGGATCCCATATGTTTTGAATTGTGTTTTCATTGTCTTTTGTTTCAAGGAATTTTAAAATTTCCCTTTTGATTTCTTCAGTAACCTGTTGGTTATTCATAAACATTTTTTTTTTATCTCCATGTGTTTTTGTTCCCTACAATGTTTTTCTTGCAATTGATATCTAGTTTCATAGTATTGTGGTCTGAGAAAATGCTTGATGTGATTTCAATTTTCTTAAATTTACTGAGGTTTGATTCGTGGCCAAGGTGTGGTCTACCCTGGAGGATGTTCCATGTGCACTTGAGAAGAAGGTGTATTCTTCTGCATTTGGATAGAATGTCCTGAAGATATCAATGACATACATCTCATCTAATATATCATTTTAGACATGTGTTTCTGTCACAGTCTTTGTAGACTGAAATCTATGGACTGGACTCTATGAAAGAGGGACTCAGGGGACCCAAGTCTCGATTGAAATAAGGGTGCTTTATTTGCAGAAACGCATGTTTAATGTTTTCATATAAGGCAGCTTTAGGCAGTAAAAAAAGAAAAAAAAAACTGGCCAAAAACAAAGCCAAACAAATAACAATATTCAAAGGGCCAGAAAGCATTGCATATCCAGACTAAGAGGGGCACAACTGAATAGATTACATTTAAGTAAAGGTCACAGAAGGGAGTCACTGAAAGGAATCCAAGCAGGTGACCCTTCTCATGATCTCAGGCCTGAGAACTGCGTTCAGCTCTGCTCATTCCTGTTTTCCAGGAATTGATAAGGGAGTCACTGAAAGGAATCCAAGCAGGTGACACTTCTCATGATCTCAGGCCTGAGAACTGCGTTCAGCTCTGCTCATTCCTGTTTTCCAGGAATTGATAAGGAATAAAGAATCCTTCAGAAATGGCATACAAAAGAAAAGAATAACATATAGGATCCCTTAAGGCTGAATGTCCCCTGACAATTCCCCCTTTTTAAAAATGTTTTCACAATTGGTGATGAATGTAGATAGTTTTATGAAGAAGACCCTGACCAACTGAGTCTGTTTAGTTTGAACAATTTTAGTTGAAAGGCATCTGCTGATGCTGCTAAGTTGCTTCAGTCGTGTCTGACTCTGTGCGACTCCATAAATGGCAGCCCACCAGGCTCCCCCATCCCTGGGATTCTCCAGGCAAGAACACTGGAGTGGGTTGCCATTTCCTTCTCCAATGCATGTAAGTGAAAAGTGAAAGTGAAGTCGCTCAGTCATGTCTGACTCTTAGCGACCCCATGGACTGCAGCCCACCAGGCTCCTCCATCAATGGGATTTTCCAGGCAAGAGTACTGGAGTGTTGGCCATTGCCTTCTCCGTCAAAGGCATCAGTATACTACAAATATAATCACCAGGACAGTTATCAGCATTATAGCTTCAGATCCAATACTGTGTTTAATGCTTTGAAATCATCCTCGAGGGTCCAGCCCAGATCATTGATCAGTTAGCTGTTCAGCTAAAGTTTCCAAATAGACGGAAGAGGGTAGACTCTTAGAGAAGCTTTCAAAAATTTCCTTTTGCAACAATTGTACATTTAAGGAAGTGTTATTATGTATATTTGGCTGATGAAATTTATTTGTTGCCAATTGTAAGCACTATGCTGAATCAAACAAGAGTGATACAAAATTGAATAGAATTCCAATCACAGTTTAATAATATTTGTTTTTGTAAATCTATTAATTGATCTTCAACCCATTAGATGGCTGTTTTTAATTCCTGAATTTTATCCGAGGAACTTCTTCATCTATCTGAGCCTAAGTGGCCCACATAGTATGAGCATCTTTAGTCCAATTTTGAAGAAAGTTTTGTGTTTGAATTGAAGTCTGTAAAGCAATGCCTGCAACAGCACCAGTGATGCAAATGGCTATTAATCCAAAAATGCCAAGAATTAACCATCCAATGAATCACTTAGATAGTTGGAGTAATTTAGTGTGTAACTGGGAAGCAAGTCCTGCCATGGGACCATCTTCCCAGTGTTGTTGGAGATCTACTGGTAACCATAGACTACATCGAGATTGAAGGACCAAAAGGGATTCATTTTTTAGAGAAGTAGAAGAATTAAGACAAATATGCAGTATGCAATCTATACAGCTCACAGAATATAAAGTCTATTAAATTATAAGTTTCTTATGACTATAACAAAAGGAAGGGGAACACAAGCTTGTATAAAATATATGATTATGATGGCAGGAATAATTACTATGAGTATGAATGGTCTCTGTGAAATATCTAGTCCAAGTTCCAAGTTTTTCAGCCTTGCAGCAAGTTTTCAGATGTCCCATTGTTCAGGCCCAATTCATTTATTGAGGATGATTTGAGAGTGAGAAGGTGCTATTTCTCCGTCAAGCCAGCCAAGGAGTCCTTTGTCATGGAAGTTATTCATGGAATTCTTTGTAATCTTCTATGCTACTTGAGTAACATAATCACATATAGTATTATTAATATCTGAGCAGTTAGATAGCCATAGACCATGGAGTCCCCAATCAACAATGGTGTAATTGGCCATAAACATTAATTTCCCTGATTTAGCTTGACCTCTATCCCAATGAATAGGAGTATATATAAATAAGTCTCTTACATTCCAACTTTTGTCCTTTTCCTAGAGTTTTGGTAGTATTGACATGGTTTTCATAAAAGACAGTAAACAGTCCAAGCAATATGTGGAAGTCCTTTTTTGGAGGCAGGACAAAAGCCCAATTTTTCAACTAACATTAATACATAATTCTGCTGGGCCCATCCATAAAGGAAGGACTTCATAACCTAGAGAAATGTTAATTTGTCTTCCTTCTTCCTCCGGATGAGCGGTCCCTTCCAAACTCCAAGGAGGGGGCATATGTGCTATGTCATTAGTGGGTATGACCAGTCCTATATCTGTACATTCTACAACCTGCAATAAAGGGGAGTTAGTTACATAAGCCCAATAAGTATGATTAATCAAGTAAGCCTCAGTGGGGGAAGCAAAAGCAAGCAAAGCAAGCATAGTGACAAAAATATTCTCAGGGTTCTGAAGCATTCCCTGTTGAAAAACCAGATTTTCCACTTGATAAGTAAAGGTTTTATCTGTCACCAATTAGGGAGATCATAAATTTGATGATATTGAGTGTGGCATTTCTTGGAAATTTGTAAAGCCGCCATGGCTTGTATTGGAAATTCTTCCTTCTGAGGATTTCGCCATTTCTTCTCTATCTTGAATGTCAGTGGCTCCCCTGGGGTGGATCTTCCAAAGAGGGAGACAATTGATTTCGTTGGATCCATCTGGAGATATACAAGCATATCCTTTTTTCCTGTAATATTAATTTTCCAGATTTCCATTGTTTAGTCAACAATACCAAGTGGGCAGAGGAAGGGAGATGTCCTCAATACCTCAAAATGCTTTTCTGCTTTTGTCAAAATATCTCCTTGCAGTAATTAAAAAAAAAACAAATAAAGGTATATTAACAGTAGTTATAGGCTTAAACAATATATTGCATTGGAATCTAGTAAAGTCTGCTCTGGATAAGGAAGATAGAAGTTTTCCTGTGTATTCCCCCTTTTAATTTTTTTTTTTTTTTTTTTGTAGTTTCAGTTTGTGATATGCTTGTTTAACAATGTCTTGTGTTTGTAGTCTGTTTAACAGAGAATGAATGTAAAAAGTGCTTGAATTGCCTAGAAATATAGGCAAGACTACTGTCTGTTTTTGTAGAATTAGGTGTTCCCATTATTGCAAAGCAAGCTAACAGATGGGTTATAACATGTCGTGTAGCTTCACCTCAGAGAGGTGTGGCCCATATAAAAGAAGAATTTGTATTGATTGAGGTATATAAGAAGGAAGAGGAAGAAAATTCAGGGAAATGAGTCACATCCATTTGCCATAGTTCATTGTGGGGTTGTAATCTTTGAGGATTGATATCTTTTGTAATCAGCCAAAGATGTAGGGGCCTACAAATAGAGCAATTATTAATGATTTTTTTTCTAGAATGTTGGTATGGAATTTTACAAATTTGATGTAACGAGCCAACATTATTGTATAATAGGGAATGTTGTTCTTTATGAATAACAAAAGAGACAAGTTTATCAGCTTGTTCATTGCCTTGCCATGGGCCATAGGGCCAGGAAGACAAGAATGTGCTCGAATATGGGTAATATAAGTGGGGGAAGTGCAGTTCCTAATATTAGATTGTAGATCAAGAAAAAGTTGTTGGATAATAGATTGATTATAATTTATGGTAGAAGTTTATTTCTTAATACAAAACTGAATATAATGAGTCAGAAACTATATTAATAGGATAAGAATGTAGGTGAATAACCAGAATGAGAGCCTATAATATTTCTTGCTGAGCAGAGTGAAATTTAGTATAAAAGACTTCATATTCTTTGAGAGAGTAGAATGAGGCTTTGGCGTTTTTAGTCCTATCTATATAGAAAATATCAGCTTGAGGTATATAGGTTGTAATGTGACAATGCGAGAGGTAATAAATTCAATATTTTTGAAGTAATTCCAGACTCTGTTAGGAGGATAATGAAATGAAATCTTTAAAATATTCTAGAAACGCTATTTGGAAATTGATAGAAATTTGTAATGTGTTCCCAAATTGAGATTTATTAATAGGCATTACAATTTTATGAGGATCAGAGCCAATTAGAGTCTTAGCTCTATCTCTTCCATTGATAATGATTAGTGCAATCAAATCAAGATAGGATGTAATCTATCTTGTAGCTCTTGTCTCTCTAACATGGGTATAGGTCCATTCTATATTCTTAAATGGGTATGCTTGTTGGGTAAGTAGTCCTGTGGGAGAATGGAGAGAGGGGAGTATAAATAACTCTGCTGCTGCTAAGTCTCCTCAGTTGTGTCCGACTCTGTGCACCCATAGATGGCAACCCACTAGGCTCCTCTGTCCCTGGGATTCTCTAGGCAAGAATACTGGAGTGGGTTGCCATTTCCTTCTCAAATGCATAAAAGTGAGTAAATAAATTGTAATATGAGTAAGAAACTGGTTTTGCAATTTAATTTGCATTAGAGTTCTTCTTGTGTCTCTTGTGAAAGTGAACGAGGGCTATTTAAATTGAGATCTCCTTTTAAAGTGTTAAATAAATTACTCAGTTGATAATTTACAATGTATAAAGAGGGTCTAATCCAAATTATATCGCTTAAAAGTTTTTGAAAATCATTTAAGGTTGATAATTTATCAACACGAATTTGTGTTAATTGGGGAGTAATACGTTGTCTGCTGCGGTTGCTGCTGCTGCTTAGTCGGTTAGTCGTGTCCGACTCTGTGCGACCCCATAGACAGCAACCCATCAGGCTCCGACGTCCCTGGGATTCTCCAGGCAAGAACACTGGAGTGGGCTGCCATTTAGGCCCTTGTAATATTTGTGTGTAGTTATCTTTCGGTTTTCTTTGAGGACTAATTTGATCCCATGCTTCAAGTGCAATTTCTTTCAATGTAACAAAGGAGGGCATTGCATCTGAGCTTCCATTGAATTAAATTGCTCCATATCGGTTAACATTTTTAAAGTAATTTAGTTTTGGGGAGTCCCAGTTCGAGCGTTAGAATTGACATGATCTCAGGCCATATCATGAAACCATATTATCTATTGAAGATATTCTCTTGGTTTAAGAAGAGCTTTATCAAAATCTGCGAATCATAAGGATTAAAATTTTTAATAGAAGATATCATCATGTTTAGAAGTTCTTTAGTGAAAGGTGAATGAGGAGCATACATGTTTATAGCCTTTTTTATTTCTTGTATATGAGAAAAATCAATGTCTCCATATTGAGGTATTAGTTGTCTTTGAGCATTAACATTTTTTAACACAGGGAAGGCACAAAGATCATTGGCCTCAGAGACTTGAGATTGCAAAGCCAGTAAATCAGAAAGCTTTTGTCATGAAGGAGAATGAGTGGATCATTCGTATGGATAAATACGAGGGTGTTAGGAGCTTATCACTGTCATTAAAAAAAAAAAAAAGTATTGTTGGCTTTAGTGTCAAAGAGAGCATCAGAAGAATCATCATCAGAGAAATATCGTCATCATCTTGTCCTCGAATCAGGGGGACCTTTGTTTTCTTGCCCGTTACGAGAGGAGGAGGAGCGCTTGGGATAGCTGCAGCAGGGATGGTGGGAAAGTTTTGAAATATTTTATGTTGCTCTAATTGGACTTTTTGTAAAGTCTTATCATTTATTTTTGTATAATGAGCGTTCTGCTTGTTGAAGGATATCAGGGGGGCTAGAATTGCCTAGAAATGGAAAGATCAGGGATTTAAGGAGGGCCTACAAGGGCCAGTACTCTTGCCTGGAAAATCCATGGATGGAGGGGCCTAGTAGGCTGCAGTCCATGGGGTAGCTAAGAGTGGGACACGACTGAGCGAATTCACTTTCACTTTTCACTTTCATGCATTGGAGAAGGAAATGGCAATGCACTCCAGTATTCTTGCCTGGAGAATCCCAGGGACAGGTGAGTCTAATTGGCTGCCATCTGTGGGGTTGCACAGAGTCGGACACGACTGAAGCGACTTAGTAGCAGTAGCAGTACAAGGGCCAGAAATCTATTGGAGTATTTTTTCCCCATCTTGTGGCTCGTTTAATATATATATATTTTTTTAAACCCGATTCCAAAATTTTAAATTGAAACTGTCTTCATTAGGAACCAGGGATTATATTCAACCACTGTTTAGAGACAAGCCCTTATCAGTTGACAGGAAACTGAAAGTCCTTGAACATTCAATAAATGATAACGTAAAGTGAAAAGTGGTGGGACTTTCTAGCCGTTTGTCCCATAACCCCGCCCTTACTGATCTCTGTAGGTCCTAACAGTCACTCGGTCCGCTTGCCAAGGGCTTCCAAAAGGTCCCCGTTTCAGGCGCCACTTGTCATGGTCTTTGTAGACTGGGACCTGGGGACTGGAGTTGATGAGAAGAGGGACCCAGGGGACCCAAGTCTCCAGTGAAACAAGGGTACTGTATTTGAAGAAATGCATGTTTATAAATCTTCATACAAGGTAGCTTTAGGCAGTAAAAAAAAAAAAAAAAGCAAATAACAATCTTCAAAGGGTCAGAAAGCATTTCATATCCTGACTAAGAGGGGCATAACTGAATAGATTACATTTAAGTAAAGTCACTGAAGCTAGTCACTGAAAGGAATCCAAGCAGGTGCCCCTTATGATCTCAGTCCTGAGAACTGCGTGCAGCCCTGCTCATTTCTGTTTTCCAGGAACTGAGAAGAATAGAGAATCCTTGAGAAACGACACACAAAAGAAAAGAATAACATATTGGATCCCTTAAAGTTGAATGTTCCCTGACATGTTTCCTTATTAAATTTTCAGTTTTGATGATCTCTCCATTCATCTGAGTAGGGGTTTAAAGTCTCCTACTATGATTGTGTTAGTATCAGTTCCTCCTTTTATGTCTGTTAGTGTTTGTCTTATGTATTGAGGTGGTCCTATGTTAGGTGCATAATTATTTACGATTGTTACATCTTAGTCTTGGATTGACCCCTTGATCATTATGTAGTGTCCTTCCTTATCTCTTGTAATCTTCTTTAGCTTCAGGTCTATTTTGCCTGATATAACGATTACTACTCCAGTTTTCTTTTGCTTCCCATTTGAATGGAATATTCTTTTCCATCCTCTCACTTTCAGTCTATATGTCTTCATGTCTGAAGTGGGTTTCTTGTAGACAATATTTATATGGATTTTGTTTTTGTATCCATTCATCCAGTCTGTGTGTTTTGGTCAGAGCATTTAATCAATTTACATTTAAGGTAATTATTGATGTATTGTTCCAACTACCATTTTCCTAATGGGTTGATTTTGTAGACTTTTTTTCTTCGCTTTTATTTCTTGACTATATGAATTCCTTTAACATTTTTTGTAAAGCTGCTTTGGTGGTACTGAATTGTCTTAACTATAGCTTGTCTGAACAGCTTTAGATTTCTCCATCAATTTTGAATGAGATCCTTGTTGGGTACAGTAATCTTGGTGGTATATTTTCCCTTTCAGTACTTTATACATATTCTGCCAATCCCCTCGGGCCTGCAGAGTTTCTGCTAAAAGAAGAGCTGTTAAGAATATGGGTTTTCCCTTGTGAGTTACTTGTTGCTTCTTCCTTGCTGTTTTAAAATATTCTTTCCTGGTGTTTCAGTTCAGTTCACTTGCTTAGTGGTGTCCGACTCTTTGCAACCCCATGAATCGCAGCATGCCAGGCCTCCCTGTCCATCACCAACTCCCAGAGTTCACTCACTCATGTCCATCGAGTCCGTGATGCCATCCAGCCATCTCATCTCTGTCGTCCTCTTCTCCTCTTGTCCCCAATCCCTCCCAGCATCAGAGTCTTTTCCAATGAGTCAACTCTTCACATGAGGTGGCCAAAGTATTGGAGTTTCAGCTTTAGCATCATTCCTCCCAAAGAAATCTTACGGATGATCTCCTTTAGAATGGACTAGTTGGATCTCCTTGCAGACTTTAGTCTTTGTCAATTTGATTAGTATGTGTCTTGCCGCGTTTCTCCTGAAGTTATTATGTAAGGGACTCTTTGTGCCTCTTGGACTTGATTTACTATTTACTTTTCCTTTTAAGGGTAATTTTCAACTATAATCTCTTCAAAGAATTTCTCATATTATTTCTTTTTCTCTTCTTCTTCTGGGACCCCTATAATTTGATTGTTAGTGCATTTGATTTTGTCCCTGAGGTCTCTGAGACTATCCTGCATTCTTTTCATTCTTTTTACTTTATTCTGCTCTTCAGCAGTATTGCCACCATTTTATCTTCCAGCTCACAAATTTGTTCTTCTGCTTCCAATATTCTGTTATTGATTCCTTTTAGAATATTTTTAATTTCAGTAATTATGTTGTTTGTCTCTGTATTTTTATTATTTCATTCGTCTAGGTTTTGTTCATTGATTCTTGCATTTTCTCCTTTTTTTAATTCATAGTTCTTGATCATGCTTAGATGGTTTTCCTATTTCCTCTTCATTTCTTTGGAATTCTGTGTTTCTAGTTTGTTCCTTCATTTGTGTAGTATTTCTCTGCATTTTCATTATTATTGTTGTTATTATTTTTTACTTACGGTGTGAGGTCTCTTTTTCTCAGGCTTCAAGGTTGAATTGTTTCTTCTTTTTGGTTTCTGCCCTTCTAAGGTTGGTCCAGTGATTTGTGTATGGTTTCCATAGGGTGAGATTTGTGGTTAGTTTTTGTTTGTTTTTCCTTTGATGGCCAATGCTGAGGGACGTGGTAATCCTGTCTGCTGATGATTGGGTTTTTATTTTTGTTTTGTTTGTTTTTTGGATGAGGTGTCCAACACAGGGTGCTTCTGGGGGCTGGGTGATGCCAGCAGTTGTGTTCAAAGGTTTCCTTTGTGTGAGTTCTCACTATTTGATATTCTCTAGGGTTAGTTGGGGTCGCAAAGAGTCGGACACGACTGAGCGACTGATCTGATCTGATCTGAGGGTTAGTTCTCTGGCAGTCTGGGATCTTGGAGTCAGTGTTCTCACTCCAAAGGCTCAGGGCTTGGTCTCTGGTTAGGAACGAAGATTTGATGACTGGTTTGTTATGGTATTAATTGAGATGATAGGAAATATCCAAACATGAGAAACCAAAGATAAACTCCAGACAAAAGGCAGTTGCCAAATCAGGCTAATAATAATGAAAATAATGGAATATATACATATACATGTACACCCATGAGCAAAGTGAAAACAGTCCAACAAAAATAAAGTACAGTAGACTGAGCCAGCAAAGACTGTAAATCAAAACTTTTATTTACAAGCTAAGTACAAAACTGTAACACAAACTGGAAAACAAAACTAAAGCAATGTACCAAGTGGGAAATAAAGGAATGAAAACAAAATTACAAATATGAGGAGAGGAATCCAAAGAAAGAAAAGAAAAGAAAGAATACATAGAGGTATATGAAGAAGACTTATATACATCAAAGATAAACTACAAGGGGAAAAGAAGAGTAGGAAAGGCAAGCGAAGTGAAGTGAAGTTGCTCAGTCATGTCTGACTCTTAATGACCCCATGGACTGCAGCCTACCAGGCTCCTCCATCCATGGGATTGTCCAGGCAAGAGTACTGGCGTGGGTTGCCATTGCCTTTTCCAACAAAGGGATAAATGAAGAAAAACAAAATAGATTGAAAAAAATTAATTAAAATTATAAAGAAGAGAAAAGAATAATGGAAGTCAAAAAGAAAGAGGAAAAAAGAAAAGAAAACGCTACAGAACTGCAAAAGCCCAACAAAGAGGCTGAGGTTTACAGCAACAGTAAAAGTGTGACTGAATATACATATATACCTGTCCACTCATAAGCAAAATTTAAACAGTTGAAGAAAAATAGGATCTAATAGATCAATCTGTCAAAAATAGCTGAAAATTATATATACCAAAAGAAAACTAATTAAAGCACAAACTGGAAAGCAAAACTGGAGCAAGGTCCCAATTGGAGAATACAGCTATGAAAATAAAACTATCAAAATGTTGAGCAAAATGGAAATAAAGAAAAGAAAGAAAGAATAGATATGCAAAATAAATCTATTTTGGTAGATGAAGATGAAGGAAGATGAAGAAAATTTATATACAATAAACATCAACCACAAAGGGAAAGGAAGGGTCAGAGTCAGAATCAGATCAGTCGCTCAGTCGTGTCCTACTCTTTGCGACCCCATGAATCGCAGCACGCCAGGCCTCCCTGTCCATCACCAACTCCCGGAGTTCTTGCAGACCCACGTCCATCGAGTCAGGGAGGCCATCCAGCCATCTCATCCTCTGTCGTCCTGTTCTCCTCTTGCTCCCAATCCCTCCCAGCATCAGAGTCTTTTCCAATGAGTTAGCTCTTCACATGAGGTGGCCAAAGTACTGGAGTTTCAGCTTTAGCATCATTCCTTCCAAAGAAATCCCAGGACTGATCTCCTTCAGGATGGACTGGTTGGATCTCCTTGCAGTCCAAGGGCTCTCAAGAGTCTTCTCCAACACCTCAGTTCAAAAGCATCAAGTCTTCGTTGTTCAGCCTTCATCACAGTCCAACTTTCACATCCATACGTGACCACAGGAAAAACCATAGCCTTGACTAGACGAACCTTTGTTGGCAAAGTAATGTCTTTGTTTTTGAAAATGCTATCTAGGTTGGTCATAACTTTCCTTCCATGGAGTAGCTATCTAGGTTGGTCATAACTTTACTTCCAAGGAGTAAGCGTCTTTTAATTTCATGGCTGCAGTCACCATCTGCAGTGATTTTGGAGCCCAGAAAAATAAAGTCTGACACTGTTTCCACTGTTTCCCCGTCTATTTCCCACGAAGAGATGGGACCAGATGTCATGATCTTCATTTTCTGAATGTTGAGCTGTAAGCCAACTTTTTCACTCTCCACTTTCACTTTCATCAAAAGGCTTTTTGGTTCCTCTTTACTTTCTGCCATAAAGATGGTGTCATCTGCATATCTGAGGTTATGATATTTCTCCTGGCAATCTTGATTCCAGCTTGTGTTTATTCCAGTCCAGCATTTCTCATGATGTACTTAAGATTTCATCAGATCAGTCACTCAGTCGTGTCCGACTCTTTGCGACCCCATGAATCGCAGCACGCCAGACCTCCCTGTCCATCGTCAACTCCTGGAGTTCACTGAGACTCACGCCCATAGAGTCAGTGATGCCATCCAGCCATCTCATCCTCTGTCGTCCCCTTCTCCTCTTGCCCCCAATCCCTCCCAGCATCAGAGTCTTTTCCAATGAGTCAACTCTTCGCATGAGGTGGCCAAAGTACTGGAGTTTCAGCTTTAGCATCATTCCTTCCAAAGAAATCCCAGGGCTGATCTCCTTCAGAATGCACTGGTTGGATCTCATAGTGCAAATCAAATTGACAACTAAAACAGTGGCGGGCGGCGGCGGGGGGGGGGGGGGGAGAAAAAAAAATCTGAAACAACCTACAGAACAAATCAAAAGATAAGAATAATACATGTTTATCCGGAATCACTGCTGTCAGAGTCCTTTCCCTTGCTTGGAATCACAGTCCACCTCACCTCCTTCGGATATCTTTCATCATTGTGCTGATCTCTGGACCTGCTGTGGGGGAAACTCACATTCTAATCTGGTCCTACTCCTATGTGTTCTTGCCACCAATGCCCACAGTTCTCAGAACGAGTGTGTTTTCATTTGTGGAAGCCTCAATTGGTTTTGAGTTCTTCCTTTCAGTTTCTGCCTTCCTAAGGTTGGTCCAGTTGTTTGTGTAAGCTTTGCATTGGGTGAGATTTGTGGTGAGGGTTTTTTGTTTGTTTGTTTTTTTGTTTGTTTTCTGATGTGCAGGGCTGAGTGAGGTGGGAATTGTGTCTGCTGATGATTGGGTTTGTATTTTTGTTGTTATAGCTTTTAAAGAGCTCTTATATATTCCATAGACACAGAGTCTGCATAGTTGATCATGTGGATTTAATCTACAACTTGTAGAGCTGGTAGGAACACTTGGGTCCAACGTTCTTTCTTAGCCACACCATCCCTGGGTTTCAACTGTAGATTTATTTTGATCTCTGCATGTGGTTTGTCCACAAAGGTTTCCTCCTGAGGCTGTCCTGGAGGATTTAGGTTTGCCCCCATGAGAGCCAGTTGTGGAGGTGGTGCTGCTGCTTGGGTCACAAGGGTTCTGGTCGCACCAGGTACTCAGGTGTTTGGCAACCAGGGAAGAAGTAAATATAGTGCCCTAGAAGGGTATAACAACAAGTATAGGCCAATACCCTACAGCATTCTTGCCTAGAGAATCCCTCTGCCTATCAGAGAATCCTGGAAGGCAAGTCTACAGGGTAGAAGAAAGTCAGACTACTGAAGTGACCATGTGCACATAGACACAAAAGTCTTTTTACCTGTGGCATCTCTGCCAGACTGAGAGTTGAGCATGAAGGTAGGGCTGCTGTTTGGCTTATGGGGACCGTGGCAGTGCCAAGTGTGCCGGCACTCAGACTGCCTCCAAAGCAGGAGTTATGGACCTATTGGAATCTTTTCTCTGACTTTTGAATATTTTCTTTAAACTTATTGTGTTTGAGGTCTCCTTTTCCCAGGCTTCAAAGTCAAGTTCTTCCTTTTGGTTTGTGCCCTTCTAAGGTTGGTATAGTTGTTTGTGTAAACTTTGCATTCTGTGAGATTTGTGGTGAGCTTTTTTTTTTTCTTCCCCTGATGTGCAGGGCTGAGTGGGTTGGGAATCCTGTCTACTGATGATTGGGTTTGTATTTTTGTTTTGTTTGCTTTTTTGGATGAGGTGTCCTACACTGGGTGTGACTCGTGGCTGGGTGATGCAGAGTCGTGTATCCAAGTTCTTTCCTTTGTGTAAGTTCTCACTGTTTGATACAGCCTAGGTGTAGGGGTTCTCTTGTTGCCTAGGGTCTTGGCATCAGTTACAAATGCTCAGGGCTGGACCTGTGGGTAGGAACAGAGATACCACAGGTGCTTTGTTATGGTATTGTTAGATTTTAAAAGAAAATATCCAAAAAAGAGAAAACAAAGACAAACCCCAGGCAAATGGCAGTTACACTGTCAGGCAAATAATATTTAGAATAACAGAATATACACATATATTCCCTTAATGAGAACATACACATACACACCCATAAGCGAAATCAAAACAGTCCCCCAAAAAGGAAGTGCAATAAATATACCCAGTGAACAAAGGAAACCGAAAATGGTATCTACTAGTTAAGAACACAAGTAACCAAAGCACAAACTGGAAAACAAAACTAAAGCAAAGTGCCAAGTGGGGATTAAGGTAATAGAAATAAAACCAACATAATGCCAAGAAGAAAGGAAAGGAAGAAAATAAATCAAGGATAGTTGTGCAGATTTAAATAGAGCTAAACGAAGAAGATTTATATACATTAAAGATTAACTCCTCTCACTTGGCTTGATGAAGCACAAGCTGGAATAAGATTGCCAGGAAAAATATCAATAACTTCTTATATGCAGTTGACACCACCCTTATGGCAGAAAATGAAGAAGAAGAACTAAAGAGCCTCTTGCTGAAAGTGAAAGAGAAGCATGAAAAAGTTGGCTTAAAGCTCAACATTCAGAAAACTAAGGTCATGGCATCTGGTCCCATCACTTCATGACAAATACATGGAGAACCAGTGGAAATAATGGCTGACTTTATTTTTCTGGGCTCCAAAATCACTGTGGATGGTGACTGTAGCTATGAGATGAAAAGACGCTTACTCCTTGGAAGGGAAATTATGACCAACCTACACAGCATATTAAAAAGCAGAGACATTACTTTGCCAACAAAGGTCCGTCTAGTCAAGGCTATGGTTTTTCCAGTGGTCATGTATAGATGTGAGTGTTTAAGAATTGATGTTTGTGAATTTTGGTGTTGGAGAATCCCTTGGATTGCAAGGAGATCCAACCAATCCATCCTAAGGAAAATCGGTCCTGGGTGTTCATTGGAAGGACTGATTAAAGCTGAAACCAGTATTTTGGCCACCTGATGCACATGAATTTGGGTGAACTCTGGGAGTTGGTGATGGACAGGGAAGCCTGGCGTGCTACAATACATGGGGTTGCAAAGATTCGGACATGACTGAGTGAATGAACTGACTGAACTGACTTGATTTTATAACATACAAAACACAGTTATTCCCAGTAATTTAATGTCTTTTCAGTTTCTAAAATCTATGCCACTGCGGAATCAGTTTGATTTCTCTAGAGATTTTTAATATGATTTTCTTACCTTAGTGATATTAAATATATTTTTAACGTGTTTAGAATCTAGTTCCATAGATTTATTTGCAGTTGGCTGCTCATGTCTTCATAAAGTGAATGACTTGTGCTACATTTGTCTTATAAATTGTTGCTTCATGTCTTTTTCACATTTTTATATCATGTTTTATGTTCTTCTAAAATTTTTAAGAGTCATATTTTGGGTTTGTCTATGGTGTGATTTGTTCTATCTCTTAAAATTTAAGCAGTATAATACATCGTGGGTGAATAAGCAACCAGTGGACACCAGGAAGTGAGCACTTCACAGGAAAGCCAGGAAGTACCACTATGTCAAAAAACTGTGACCCCAGGGGAACAAGTCAGGTGGAACACAAGAACTGTGGTGAAGCCCAAAATTCATTCACTCTTCCTCTAGAGAAATCTACCTCAATGATAAACATTGAGAACTAGATAAGTAGGGCAGGATTATTCAGTGTTTCCTGCAAGAAGCTGGAAGCTTGTAATAGCTACTCATGGAAATGAATTCCACCATGGTCTCAACAGTGAGGTAAGCTCCGATGGAGATGCCAGCAGGAAAGCAAGATGAGAAAAGAGATTTGTGAGGGAACATGTTGCAAAGGCTTTTGCACACAAGGCTCACACACCACTGGGCAAACTCCACTCTTTCATGGAAATACTTATCATTCTCAGGTCATCATTTCCTTCTTGGGATCATCCAGCACAACCTGAAGCATGCATTTACCTACCTCGCCCTCATCACCCTGTTAAAACCCGAATTTGGGTAGTACACATAGTGAGCTGCCCATGAGTCCTAGATGTGAAACAAGACAGCTACAAATGGAGCAAGGGTAAGTGTATTAAGTGCATTCTCACAGCATGAAGACAGGGGGTTCAGACTGGTAACTAGAAAATTGAGGAGAACTATGTGAACACTGAGAACGTGAGGTGTGGTGGAAAAGGTTTCTTGTAGGTGGCCCAGAATTAAATGGTCTTCAAGGTGCTTTAAGACCACATTTTAGGAAAAAAATGGAATGATTCTCATTTCAGCAGATACTTCATTACAGCCTAATTATCAAGGAGGGATTTTAGGCAAGCTGTTAAAAACTACACAATGGAGAAACATGAGAGAGAATAGAATGTAATGCCAAATAGTGTGACTTGTGCAAGTTTTGGAGGAGACACACTCTCCCTGCCATGTGACTCATCTGAGTTGACTTAGATAGATGAGGATGGCAAATGCATTTGGAGAGCTTTTTAGAGGCATTAAAAATATCTCATTTCTCCCACAAAATCATCTGAATTGCTCCCCATCCTCCCGTAGAGGGATCAAGGTGGAGCTTTGTGATGTCAAGGCTCACCCAGAGACACCATTGTCTGGGGAAGTGACTTGCAGACCTCGGAGAGCACAAGGATGTGCCCCCTGAGGAGGGGTATATATATCGATCTCAGGGGTTCTGAATCAGACCACTCAGTGTCTTCAAAATGACGAAGGTGGCTGGGAAACCACAAGGCTCTACAGCAGTTATGGAACAGCTGACTTCATATACCCAGAAGGAAAATATGAAGACTTCCTGACAACTGTGGTCCAAAGGAAGTGTCAAGGTGAGCTGAATCCACCTATGCTCCTATGTCTCTCTTTGTTTGACTTAGTATTATCATCTCTTGGTTCAACCATGTTGAAAAAGTAGCACTGTTTTATTCTTTCTTATAGCTAATATTCCATTGTATGCATAATAACAATGTGTTTTTTTTTTAATTTTTTTTATTCTTTTTAATTTCAGGTATATATGTGCTCCCCATCCTGAACCCTCCTCCCTCCCCCTCCCCATACCATCCCCCTGGGCCGTCCCAGCGCATGTTTTTATTCATTAACTTATCTATGGGCATTTAAGGTTGTTTCCCGGAGAAGGCAATTGCATCCCACTCCAGTACTCTTTGCGTGGCAAATCCCATGGACGGAGGAGCCTGGTAGGCTGCAGTCCATGGGGTCGCTAGGAGTCAGACATGACTGAGCGACTTCACTCACTTTTCACTTTCATGCACTGGAGAAGGAAATGGCAACCCACTCCAGTGTTCTTGCCTGGAGAATCCCAGGGACAGGGGAGCCTGGTGGACTGCCGTCTCTGGGGTCGCACAGAGTCGGACACGACTGAAGCGACTTAGCAGCAGTAGCAGCATGCCACAGCCTAAAGGAGATCAGTCCTGGGTGTTCATTGGAAGGACTGATGTTGAAGCTGAAACTCCAATACTTCGGCCATCTCATGTGAAGACTTGGCTCATTGGAAAAGACTCTGATGCTGGGAGAGATTGGGGGCATGAGGACAAGGAGGGATGACAGAGGATGAAATGGCTGAATGGAATCACCAACTCGATGGACGTGAGTTTGGGTAAACTCTGGGTGTTGGTGATGCACAGGGAGGCCCGGCATGCTTGGATTCATGATGTAGCAAAGAGTTGGCCACGACTGAACTGAATGTCCCAACCAGCAATACTGAAGAAGCTGAAGCTGTACAGTTCTATGAAGACCTGCAAGGCCTTTTAGAACTAACATCCAAATAAGTTGTCCTTTCCGTTATAGGGGACTGAAATGCAAAAGCAGGCAGTCAAGAAACAACTGGAACAACAGGCACATTTGGCCTCGGAGTACAGAATGAAGAAGGGCAAAGTGTAACAGAATTTTTCCAAGAGAATGAATGAGTCATAGAAAACACCCTTTTCCAACACAAGAGAAGACTCTACCAGATGGTCAATACCTAAATGAGATTGATTATATTAATTGCAGCAAAAGATGGTTAAGCTTTATCAGTTCAGTTCAGTTCAGTAACTCAGTCATGTCCGAATCCTTCTGACCCCATGAACTGCAGCACACCAAGCCTCCCTGTCCATCACCAACTGCCAGAGTCCACCCAAACCCATGTCTATTGAGTCTAAGGTGCCATTGAACCACCTCATCCTGTGTCATCTCCTTCTCCTCCTGCCCTCAATCTTTCCCAGCGTCAGGATCTTTTCAAGTGAGTCAGCTCTTTTTATCAGGTGGCCAAAGTATTGGAGTTTCAGCTTCAACATCAGTACTTCCAATGAACATCCAGGACTGATTTCCTTTAGGATGGAATGGCTGGATCTCCTTCCAGTACAATGGACTCTCAAGAGTCTTCTCCAACACCACAGTTCAAAAGCATCAGTTCTTCAGCGCTCAGCCCCCTTTACAGTCCAACTTTCCCATCCATATATGACCACTGGCAAAATCATATCCTTCACTAGACGGACTTTTGTTGACAAAGTAATGTCTTTGTTTTTAATATGCTGTCTAGGTTGGTCATAACTTTGCTTCCAAGGAGTAAGTGTCTTTGCATTTCATGGCTGCAGTCACCATCTGCAGTGATTTTGGAGACCCACCTCTCCCCCCCCAAAAATGAAGTCACCCACAGTTTCCACTGTTTCCCATCTATTTGCCATGACGTGATGGGACCAGATGCCATGATCTTAGTTTTCTGAATGTTAAGCTTTAAGCAAAACTTTTCACACTCCTCTTTCACTTTCATCAAGAGGCTGTTTAGTTCTTCTTCACTTTCTGCCATAATGGTCGTGTCGTCTGCATATCTGAGTTACTGATATTTCTCCTGGCAATCTTGATTCCAGGTTGTGCTGCATCTAGCTCAGCAGGTTATTGATATTTCTCCTGGCAATCTTGATTCAGGCTGTGCTTCATCCAGCTCAGCATTTCTCATGATGTACTCTGCATATAAGTTAAATAAGCAAGGTGACAATATACAGCCTTGGACTATTCCTTTTCCTATTTGGGACCAGTCTGTTGTTTCATGTCCAGTTCTAACTGTATTTTCCTGACCTGCATACCGGTTTCTCCAGAGGCAGGTCAGGTATTCCCTGGATGATATTCCCATCTCTTTTAGAATTTCCCACAGTTTATTGTGATCCACACAGTCAAAGGCTTTGGCATTGTCAACAAAACAGAAATAGATGTTTTTCTGGAACTCTCTTGCTTTTTAGATGAGCCAGAAGATGTTGGCAATTTGATCTCTGGTTCTTCTGCCTTTTCTAAAGCCAGCTTGAACATCTGGAACTTCGTGGTTCACATATTGTTGAAGCCTGGCTTGGGGAATTTTGAGCATTACTTTACTAGTGTGTGAGATGAGTGCAATTGTGCGGTAGTTTAAGCATTCTTTGGCGTTGCCTTTCTTTGGGATTGGAATGAAAACTGACCTTTTTCAGTCCTGTGGCCACTGTTGAGTTTTCCAAATTTCCAGGCTATTGAGTGCAGCACTTTCCCAGCATTATCTTTCAGGGTTTGAATTAGCTCCACTGGCATTCCATCACCGCTCCTAGCTTTGTTTGTAGTGTTGCTTCCTAAAGTCCACTTGACTTCACATTCCAGGATGTCTGGCTCTAGCTGAGCGTGAGTGATCACACCATCATGGTTATTTGGGTTGAAGATCTTTTTGTACCGTTCTTCTGTGTATTCTTGACACCTCTTCTTAATATCTTCTGCTTCTGTTAGGTCCATACCATTTCTGTCCTTTATGGATCCCGTCTTTGCATGAAATATTCCCTTGGTATCTTTAATTTTCTTGAAGAGGTCTCTAGGCTTTCCCATTTCATTGTTTTCCTCTATTTCTTGCACTGATCGCTGAGGAAGTCTTTCTTATCTCTCCTTGCTATTCTTTGGAACTCTGTATTCAGATGGGTATATATTTCCTTTTCTCCTTTGCTTTTCACTTCTCTTCTTTTCAGAGCTATTGGTAAGGCCTTCTCAGACAGCCATTTGGCTTCTTCTGCATTTCTTTTTCTTGGGGATGGTCTTGATCCTTGTATCCTGTTCAATGTCATGAACCTCCTTCCATAGTTCATCAGACACTGTCTATCAAATCTAGTCCCTTAAATCTATTTCTCAGCTCCACTGTATAGTCATAAGCGATTTGAGTAGGTCATACCTGAATGGTCTAATGGTTTTCCCCATTTTCTCCAATTTCAGTCTGAATTTGGCAATAAGAAATTCATGATCTGAGCCACAGTCAACTTCCAGTCTTATTTTTGCTGACTGTATAGGGCTTCTCCATCTTCGGCGGCAAAGAACGTAATCAATCTGATTTTGGTTTGGCCATCTGGTGATGTCCATGTCTATAGTCTTCTCTTGTATTGTTGGAAGAGGGTTTTTGTTATGACCAGTGTGTTCTCATGGCAAAACTCTATTAGCCCTTGCCCTGCTTCTTTCTGTACTACAAGGCCAAATTTGCCTGTTACTCCAGCTGTTTCTTGACTTCCTACTTTTGCATTCGAGTCCCCTATAATGAAAAGGACTTCTTTTTGGGGTGTTGGTTCTAGAAGTTTTTGTAGGTCTTATAGAATGATTCAGCTTCTTCAGCACTTCTGGTTAGGGTATAGACTTGGATTATCATGATATTGAATGGTTTACCTTGGAAGTGAACAGAGACCATTCTGTCATTTTTGTGATTGCGTCCAAGAACTGCATTTCAGACTCTTTTGTTGACTATGATGGCTACTCCATTTCTTCTAAGGGATTCCTGCCCACAGTAGCAGATATAGTGGTCATCTGAGTTAAATTCACCCACTCCAGTCCATCTTAGTTTGCTGATTCATAGAATGTCGATGTTCTCTCTTGCCATCTCCTGTTGACTTTTTCCAATTTGCCTTGATTCACGGACCTAACATTCCAGGTTCCTATACAATATTGCTCTTTACAGCATCGAACCTTGCTTGTATCACCAGTCCCATCAATTGGGTGTTGTTTTGCTTTGGCTCCATGCCTTCATTCTTTTTGGAGTTATTTCTCCACTCATCTCCAGTAGCATATTGGGCACTTACGGACCTGGAGAGTTCATCTTTCATTTTCCTATCTTGTTGCCTTTCATACAGTTCTATGCAATGAGCAAAAACAAGACTGAGGGTTAGCTGTGGCTCAGATCATGAACTCATTATTGCCAAATTCAGACTTGATTTGAATAGAGTAGGGAAAATCACTAGACGATTCAGGTATGACCTAAATTAAATCCTTACGACAGTACAAGGGAAGTGAGAAATAGATTCAAGGGATTATATTTGATAGACAGAGTGCCTGAAGAACTATGGACAGAGTTTCATGACATTGTATGGGAGGCAGGGATCAAGACCTCTCCCACAAAAAAAGAAATGCAAAATGGCAAAATGGATGTCTGAGGAGGCCTTATAAAAAGCTCTGAAAGGAAGTGCAGTGAAAGGAAAGATATACACATTTGAATGCTGCTTCTGCTGAGTCGTTTCAGTCGTGTCTGACTCTGTGCGACACCATAGACGGCAGCCCATCAGGCTCCACCGTCCCTGGGATTCTCCAGGCAAGAACACTGGAGCGAGTTGCCATTTCCTTCTCCAATGCATGAAAGTGAAAAGTGAAAGTGAAGTCGCTCAGTTGTGAATGACTCTTAGCCACCCCATGGACTGCAGCCTACCAGGCTCCTCGGTCCATGGGATTTTCCAGGCAAGGGTACTGGAGTGGGGTGCCATTGCCTTCTCCACACATTTGAATACAGAATTCTAAAGAATATCAAGGAGAGAAAAAGCCTTCCTTAGTGATCAATGCAAAGAAATAGAAGAAAACAATAGAATGGGTAAGACTAGAAATGTCTTCAAGAAAATGACAGATACCAAGGGAACATTTCATGCAAAGAGAGGCGCAATAAAGGACAGAAATGGTATGGACCTAACAGAAGCAGAAGATATTACCAGTGGCCTTCTTTGATTTCTCATTTGTGATATCACATTGCAGTGTAATTTTTCTTGTCACTGATAATAGAGCAAATAAGGCATATTTCCTGAGGCATCTTCCTTCTTTGAATTGCATTTACCTGTGGAAGTTTCTCTCCTGAGTGTGTGGTTTGTTCTTGTTTCTGTTTCTGTGTGCAAAAGCTGGCCATTTTGTAAGTGTAGGTGTCATTTGAGCCTGGCTGTCTTGTGAGTAGTCAGTGTGAGAGGGAGCCCCCTGAAAGCTTGTGTCTCTGTCCTTATCAGTTTTATTGTAGTTCATATTTCTTGTTTGACAAAGCTGATGTACAGAGTTGCCTTTGTTGCAGCCTTACCCATGCTTGCTCCCTTATGTGGATACACAGAGGCATTCAGCAGGGTTATTTCCCCCGACCTGCTCTCAGAAAAGGTGTAGTACATCACTCTTTCTAAGTCTGTCCTTGTGGATTATGTATTTGACAGGTATTTGTGGAAATCTGTGAATTTCAGGCTTCTGATATAAGCCTTCCTGTCACCCATTTCCTTTGCTAAGCAACAGTGTATTCCCAGCACTGGGTGTCCATTTCACTTTGATTAAAGATAAATCCAGAGATCATCACACGGAGTGAAAGAGGGGCAGTTCCCAAACATCATGGCATGAAACGGACAGGTTGGATAAAAAAAATGCACTGCGGTGAGCAGCCACACGAAGGTGACATGGACATCAACCTGGCAACAAACTTATGGGTAGCGAAGTTAGCTAACCCTAACCCTACCTGGTGAATGGAAGGGGTGCAGCTGGAGTTTGGCATTAATTTCTCTCCACAGATACATATAAAATACAGAATCCACATGCACTTACTTCAGCAAGAGTGGTAGACGAAAGCTGTTCTACTAACATGCAGGTGAAAACAAGCACAACTGAATACATCTAGTATCTCTGTGCCACAGAACAAGAGATGTGAAATCTTAACTCCCATGAGACTTCAAGTCTGAGCACTGGAAAAGACCGCCATGGAAAATGATCCACACAAGAAATGGTAGATTACCATTAGTCAGGGGGATGCTTTTATAGAAATGGGGGCATATAAGTGGGAAGAGCCAGCATAAGAATCACTGTCCAGGTGCCTTTATTGGAGAGAGAGAGAGAGAGAGAGAGAGAGAGAGAGAGAGAGAGAGAGAGAGAGAGTATGACATGGCCTGTTCACTCCTAGAACACTTCAGAAATACACAGATTTTGAAACTCACACACCCCAGAGCATGCTCTGTGGCAGCATTCCCAATGCCCAGAGATGAAAGTAAAGAAAGAAAAGAAAGGATACAGGGAAAGAAAAATGAATAGATCGAGGAATGGGATACGGGTTCACAATGGAATATGATTCAGACATTGAAACGAGGAAATAATGCCATTGCCAGATGTAGATAACTGTGGTGATAATCAGAATCAGTGAAGACGGGCAGATTAAAGACAGGTCATATGGTTTACCATTCAAATGGGACACAATATTGCTGGCAGTGAGTGCCCCGACTGTGGTAAATTGGACACCCAGGGCTGGGAAGTCACTGATGCTTAGCAAAGGGGATTGGTGAGTGGCAGGCTTACACTGCTGCTGCTGCTGCTGCTAAGTCGCTGCAGTCGTGTCCGACTCTGTGCGACCCCATAGACAGCAGCCTACCAGGCTCCGCTGTCTCTGGGATTCTCCAGGCAAGAACACTGGAGTGGGTTGCCATTTCCTTCTCCAAAGCGTGAAAGTGAAGTCGCTCAGTCATGTCTGATTCCTAGCGACCCCATGGACTGCAACCCACCAGGCTCCTCCGTCCATGGGATTTTCCAGACAAGAGTACTGGAGTGGGTTGCCATTGCTTTCTCTGAGGCTTACCCTGGAAGGCTGAAATTCACAGATTTACACAAATACCTTTGAAATATATAACCCACGGGGCTGACTTAGCAAGAGTGATGTTCCACACCCTTTCTGAACTCAGGTCAGAGGAAATAACCTCAGGTCAGAGGAAATACGCGGAAAGCTTCTGTGTATTGGTGTAAGGGAGCAAGAATTCGTTTGGCCACAACAAAGACAACTCCGTACATCAACTTCGTCAAACAAAAGACATGAACTGCAATAAAATCGAGACGGAATGAGACACAAGCTTTCGGGGGGGGGCTTCCTCTATCTCATTCTACGTTCATTTACAAGCAGAAATTGCGCACACCTCTAAAGATGCAGTTACCATAGTAACAAGAGAGCCTGAAGAAATCCTGCCACCTTGTGGCCGCTTTCGGGAAGAGCAACCTTCAAACGGGCTGATGGATACTGACTACTCACAAGGCAGCTGGGCTCTGAATGACACCTACCCGTACCAAAATGGTCAGGGGTGGCACGCCAAAATGAAAAGAAGAACAAACCACACGATCAAGAAGGAAGGGAACATCAAAAGGTAAATGCAAGTCAATGCTTAGAAAGAAGCCTCTGAAAATGGGCTCCATTTGCTCGATTATCAGTGATAAGAAAAGTTAAACGGCAACATGATATCACTAGTGAGAAACCAGAAAGGCCACTATCCAAAACTATACAGACAAGAAAGAGCAGAGCAATGTTTGTAAAGGGGACCCTTATATGCCAGCGGTTGGGGGTAAGAGGTTGGAGCCTTTATGAGCATGACTGTCAAAGGGCCTTGGAAACACAATATGAGACAGATGATGTCATGTGGTGGTTCCACGCCCAGAGGATTTGAGAAACCAACAGATCGTGGAAAACACGCCCACACCCCCACCCCCACAAATATGCACTGAAGCAGCATTCACAATGACCAAGAGAGAAAAGGAAAGAGAATCGTTGGTTGCAAATGAAAAGAGAAACAGAGACAGACAATGAAATGTGACTCTTGAGATTAGGAAAAATGCAAAATTTGCTATTTTCAAGGCTACGCAGAAATATAGAGTAAATCAGAGGAAGTAAAGGAGGGCAGATTAAAGAGATGTCACATCATATACCTTCCTGAAAGGCTTAAAGAAAACATTCATAGTGATGAGTACTGATACAAAAGTGAAATGGGCTGACACTCCTGGTAAGAAAATTATGGTTAGCAAAGGGTATCAGTGGGTAAGAGGCCGAAAGGTGAAGGCTGGAGTAAACGTATAGCCACAAATACCTATGCAATTCATAAGCACCTGGATCTCTTGCATCAAGAGACGTGTGCTCAACAGATTCAAAAAACATAACTGTGACAGTAACCACAGCTGAATACCTCCCATCATCTGTGGAACACAACCAGAAACTGTTTCCCTGCAAAAACTGCACAGGTGTCTATGATCTTACATAAAAAATAGTTTCATTTAAAGAAAAACCTCACAGCCTAAGGAGACAAAAGCTTTTGGTGACTTTCTGTGACACATTTTACTCTCCTTACAGCCAGGCCTGGGAGAACAGCAGAGGCTGCTGTTATAGAGAATACTGAACATAGCTCCCTGCATTCTGTAGTAGGACCTTGTTGTTTATCTATTCTAAATGTAGTAGTTTGTATCTACCAATCCCATACTGCCAGTCCATCCTTCCACCCTCCCCAATGGCAACCACAGGTCTGTTCTCTATGCGTCTTGTATGTTTTACAGATAGGTTCATTTGTGCCATATTCTGGCTTCCACCCCAGATATGCAGATGGCATGATTCTTATGGCAGAAAGCGAAGAGGAACTAAAGAGCCTCTGGATGAAAGTGAAAGAGGAGAGTGAAAAAGGTGGCTTAAAACTCACCATTCAAAAAACTAAGACCGTAGCCTCCAGTCCCATCACTTCATGGCAAAGAGTTGGGGAAACAATGGAAACACTGGGAGACTTTATTTTCTTGGCCTCCAAAATCACTGCAGATGGTGACTGCAGTCAGAAAATCTAGAGACTTTCTCCTTGAAAGAAAAGCTATGGCCAACCTAGACAGCATATTAAAAAGCAGAGAGATGTTACTCTACCAACAAATGTCTGTCTAGTCAAAGCTATGGTTCTTCCAGTAGTCATGTCTGGAGGTGAGAGTTGGGATATAAAGAAAGTAGAGCGATGAAGAATTGATGGTTTTGAACTATGGTGTTAGCGAACTCTTGAAAGTCCCTTGGATTGGAAGGAGATCAAATGATCACTGACTCAATGAACATTAGTTTGAGCAAGCTTCGGGAGTCGGTGATGGACTGGGAAGCCTAGCTTGCTGCAGTCCGTGGGGTCACAAAGAGTTGGACATGACTAGCAACTGAACTGAACTGGCTTCCACATATAAGTGATAGTGTATGGTTTTTGTCTTTTCTATCTGACTTCTTTCACTTACTATGATAGTCTCTTTGTTGCATAGTCACTGAGTCATGTCCGACCCTTTTGCAGCCCCATGCCCTGTAACCACTGGGCTTCTTTGTGCATGGGCTTTTCCAGGCAAGAATCCTGGAGTAGGGAGCCATTCCTTTCTCCAGGAGATCTTCCCAACCCAGGGATCAAACCTGGGTCTCCTGCTTTGCAGGTGGACCTTTACCACTGAGCTACCTGGGAAGCCCATGATAATCTCTAGGTCCATCCACATTGCTGCCTTGTTTCATTCTTTTTTATGGCTGGGTAGTATTCCATTAAATAGACACCACGTCATCTTTGTGCATTCATCTTTCTCTGGACTTTAGGTTGTTTCCATGTCTTGGCTACTGTGTGTAGTGCTGCTGTGAACATAGGGGTGCATGCATATTTTTGAATTACAGTTTTGTCTGGGTATATTCCCAGGAGTGGGATGCTAGATCATATAGTAATTCTGTCTTTAGTTGTTTTGAGAAACCTATTTATTGTTCTCCATAGTCGCTGTACAAATTTACATTTCACAAACAGGGTTGGAGGATACCCTTTTCTCCACATCTTTTCCAGCATTTTTAACTATGTATTTTTGAAATCAGCTTTTTATTTAGCAGTACTAAGAAGTTTATCCTTCTTTGTTTTTCATAAAGTGGAATTGTGTTATGTCCCATTGTAAGGATAAAAAATAGTTCACTGTACATATTCTCTGCCTGGGTTTTCTTCTCCCTATTTGTCTATAAGTTCAGTTATAAATCTCACTGGGTATGTGTGTTTCACTGACATGTTTGTGCTTTCTCTGCTCATTTCCTTGGCATAAATTTGTTACAGAAATGTTGTGCACAGAGGATTCCAGTGGAGTTTTGGCTTCTGTGTAAAATGTAGTCCTCACTGCTGGCTCATTGACATGATGTCTGATTTCTTACAGAAGTCCCATCCAAAGCTCTCTTAGCAGCTACCTTATCTAGTCTGTACCTCTATACTCCCAGGTACCATCTGTGATCCAAGACTCAACAGGAAGGGGGAGGTTTCCAATTAACTATGTTTCCTAATGTATTTCTTGCTGTTGGTCTGTTTCAACTCAGTCTCCTCCATGTGGGCACTGCTGCTGCTAACACCTGCATGTATAGGTTGCTACCGCTTTAAAAAAAAAATGTCATAAACTCCAGATGAGATGGATTAGGTACCCTGTCTGGGGGACAAGAGAAAGTGATGAGGGGACATGCCTGAAGCAGTCCCACAGATCTTAAAAGTGGACTCTTAGGCTCCTTGGAGTAAGCATACTCCCCTCTGGCATAGGGCAGGAAGACACAGAGGAGACCAGGTGAAGAGGGCATGCCACCGTCAGCAACAGAGATGCCACCATGGCATCTATGACCTAGCAACTGAGAATGCTGGAGGTGCACACAATGGATATGGAATGCAGTGACTGCAAGTCTAAGGAGAGGACCTTGGACTCCCAGGGAAGCCCCACTGACTATGACATTAAAAGCACCCCTCTCCCTCCCTGAAGAAAGGAGCCTGCCACTCTGAGAAGACAGAGAAGAAGACAGAGAAGACAGAGCCTGCCACTCTGAGAAGTCCCTCTGTGAAGAGGGACTCTTTGTCTGTTGGCAGTTCTGTGCCTCTGAACTCACTGTCCTTGATTCCAGATGCTTCTTCTGGTAGAGTCCAGCTAGTAAACACTCGGGCTTCTGTGTTGTGTGTGTCTTGTGGTTAAATAGACATGGGTTATAGTGTCCCTGTTTTTAAGCATACAGTCCAGTAGTATTAAGGATATTCACAGTGTTGGGCAACTATTACCACCATCCCTCTCCTCAGACTTCAACTTTTGTCACTGTTGAACACTACCTACCCCTTCCTGCCTCCCTCAGCCCCTGGTAACTGCTCTTTTATTTTCTGTGTCTGTGAATTGGACTAGTCTGGGTCCTATGAAAAGTGAAATTATACAGTATTTGTCTCTCTCTACCTGGCTTATTTCCCTCAGCATATTTAGTCTCTGAGGTTCATCCTTTTTGTAATGTGTGTCCGAATTTCCTTCCATCTGAAGGCTGAGGAATGCCCTGTTATAGGGATCAACCACATTTTGTCTCCATGTTTGTTCTTCCATGAATGGAGAATTGGGCCACTCCCACATCTTAGCTATTGTGAATAATGCTGTTACAAACATGAGCATACCGGTGTCTGTTTAAATCCCTGCTTTTTCTTGGGGTGTGTATCTACCGAGAAGAGGAAGTCCTGTATCACAGGGTAAGTCTTTGTTTGTTTTGAGGAATCATGGTACTATTTCTCACAGCACCCATACAGTTCATAGTCAAGCCAGCAGAACATAAACGTTCTGGTTTCTCTACATCCTGGACAATACTTGTTATTTTCAGTGTTTTTTTTTGTTTGTTTGTTTTGTTTTTTTAGTAAGAACCATCCTATTGAATGTGAAGCAGTATTTCATCAAGTGTGAGATGTTTTGAGCCAGGTCAAGTGAAAAGGAAACAGAAGATTCTAACACAGGAATTGAAGATAGAAAGATATCTGCTGTAGATAACAACATAACTAGAACTAAACTTGTAAAACACTGTCCTTTGTTTCCCTCGTACTTAAATTTCCATTCTACAAATACTGATTAGGCAGCTTCAGCTTGGATTTTCAGATCATTTCCTCTCTGCATCCTTTGCACATTTGGTTCTAGAAGATGAAGGGTACTCAAAACCAGGCCTCCCCAACCTCTGGAACCTAATGGCTGATGATCTGAGGTGGCGCTGATATAATAATAATAGAAATAATTCTGCACAATAAGTGTAATGCATCTGAATCATCGCCCCCATGAAATCATGCCTGGTGTCACAAAGGTTGGGGACCACTGTTCTAAACATTTTCTTTAGGTGGAATGTTTTTTTCTTGTGACTAAATACTCTTATACTTTCACAGCTGTGGAGGCCCATGGTAAATGAATCGTTTTACTGCCCACTGTGTATAAGTGTGTTTTTCTGCCAGAATCAATCCTCCATTGTTTCAGGTATGTTAATGGAGTCTTTTTTTTTTTTTTTTCTTTCAACAAATCAGGTTTATCTCTGTTGAACACCCAGACATCATTAAAAGAAACAACCTGAGGTCATAAACACAGTGAAAGAAGCCTATCACACAGAAGTGCCTACTGCATGATTTCTCTCTTGAAAATCAGGCAGAATGTTTGGGGTGATGCATTCTGAGATGAACAAATATAAAGACAGATGGAATGTCTTCATATTTGTATTCAAATACAAATGGATAGATACATGAGAAAGGAAGTATTATAAAATAGTTACAGTAGAATCTAGGTGGGAAGTCCTTGGGTTTTAGTTAGAATGCATGTTCAACCAGTTGAATGTTTGGAAGTTTTTATAATAAAGTGTTGGGGAATTTATTCTAATTTATTCATTGTTGAGCAAAGAACAATGAAATCCAAAAAGCACAAGAAGTGTACTTTCAACTTTAAAAATGTGAGCTGAAAACAGATGCAAAGATATAGACCAAAACATTGTGTGCTCAATCCCTCAGTCGTGTCTGATTCTTTTGCAACCCAATAGACTGTAGGCCACCAGTCTCCTCTGTCAGTGGGGGATATTCCAGGCATGAATACTGGAGTGGGTAACCAATCCCTTCTCCAGAGGATCTTCCCAACACAGGGATATAACTCCTGACTCCTGCATTGGCAGGCAGGTTCTTTACCACTGAGCCACCAGGAAGTCATAAAATATGCACTGTAGTGAAATTAAACGTTTTTTATTTACTCCTTCACACCTTTGCACTGATCAAGTTTTTTCCTAATATCCACAGAATACATTTTTGATAATAAAAGTAGCATCACCTTGTCTCTGACCCAAGGGAGAGAGGCCTATTGGGCAATATCATCAACTTACTTGTGCTCCACTCGTGGTGATCTTGGCTTTGAGCACCTGCTGGGGCTCCCAGAGTCCTCCAATCTCAGCTCTGGAGACGTGTCCCCATTGGCTTCACAGTGCTGACCAATCCTATGGCTGACTCCTCTCTTTGGAGTCCCAAGTGCAGCCCCTCCCATCCTGACTTCATCTTGGCCTATCATGGAGCTACCCGCCTGATACAGAGGAGCCTGGTGGGTTGCAGTCCATGGGGTCGCTAAGACTCAGACACAACTGAAGCAACTTAGCAGTATATATATATATATATATATATATATATATATATATACACACACACACACATATACACGTATCAGGGTAAAGTAAATAGTATATTTCTCACCCTCCCCGCAATCTTTCAACCTAGACACTCTAGCTCCCTGCAGATTTTCTCTGTTATTTAAATTTATTAATTTAAGTGATCTTTGTCCAGTTTCTAAAAAGGAGAAATGAACACTTTGTAGAAAAACTCCTGCATGGGTAAATAAACAATAAGGAATTATAAAAAGACAATTGAGAAATATTTGGAAGGTAGCTGACAAAGGGCACATTTATCTAATTTCTTTAGCACTCAAAGGTGAAAAGAAGATAAAAACCCAATAGGAAACAAATATAGAATAAACAAAGGGAACAAAGAAATACAAATTTACTCAGAAGAAAAGTAAGAAAAATCACCAAAAAAAAGGGCAGGAAACACTGAACCTGACTGGTAATAAAAGAACTGCAAACCAAAACATTAATGGAATATGATTTCTCACCATGCAAATTGCCTTCAGTGAAAGCGTTGAGTGAAACAAAATGTTTCCTCCAAATTGAGGAAGAGAGATCGGAAAATGAGGTTTCATGCACTGTTGTGAAAGCGTAAAGTGATGTACCTTTCTGAAGGACAATTTAACAGTATCTAATAAATTTATAAATGCATGGAGCCAATTGCCAAGACCGTGTTTGGAATTTGCATTGATGAAGTATTTATGCAATTTCACCAAGATTATATATATGTATATGGTGTTTACTGCAGTATTTTCTTCCCATCATCCTAGAAAATCTCTTGGGCCCCTTCCCAACACTAAACTTCTCCTGCACAACCCCTGTTCTCAGTTCTATCAGCATAGATTAGTACTGCCCCACCTAGAACTTTCTATAAATGGAGCCTAGTATATGTACACATGTTGTTGCTTTACTATGTTGTGTTACTTCCTATTGGATAGAAATACACACACATTTACTTTGCTGATTGATGACTGGATAAAGGGATAGACAATGGAGAGACAGGTGACAAATGAAGTATCATAATATGGTTACAAAACCAGAACACTGTATATGCTGTCTATAAGAGACCCACCTCAAACCAAGGGTCACATGCAGAGTGAAAGTAAAGTGTTGGAAAGGGTATTTTATGCAAATGGAAAACAAAAGAAAGCAGGAATAGCAATACTCATATCAGATAAAATAGATACTGAAATAAAGGATGTGGAATGAGACAAAGGATGGCACTGCATAATGATCAAAGGATCAGTTCAAGAACATTATATAACAATTATATACATATAGAAGCACCTCAATATGTAAGGCAAATGCTAACAAGTAGGAAAGGGGGAATTAACAGTAACACATAAATAGTAGGAGACTTTAATATCTACTCACATCTATGGATAGATCAATCAAACAGAAAATTAGCAAGGAAACACAAATTTTAAATGATACAACGGACCAGTTAGACCTAATTGATATCTATAGGACGTTTCACCACCCAGAATTGGCTTTTGCCTTTTTCTCAACAGCACATGGAATATTCTACAGGATAGACCACTACCACATATCCTGGGTAATAAATCATGCCTTGGTAAACTGGAAAAAAATCTAAATAATTTCCTCCATCATCTTTTCTGATCACAATATGGTAAGATTAAATGTTAACTACAGGGGAAAAAAAACATTAAAATACAAGCATATGGAGGCTAAACAACATGCTTCTCAATAACCAACAAATAGTAGAAGAAATATGCATAGAAACAAATGAAGATGAAGGCATCACGACTCAAAACGTATGGGATTTGGTAAAATCAGTGGTAAGGGGAAGGTTCATAGCAATAAAAGCTTGTCTCAAGAAACAAGAGAAAAATCAAATAAATGACCTAAAGCAGCTAGATGAAGAAGTGAAGAGCCCTGGGGTTAGTAGAATGAAAGAAATCATAAAAATTAGATCAGAAATAAGTGAAAAAGAAACGAAGGACACAATAACAAAAATCAGCAAAACTAAAATCTGGTTCTTTGAAAAGATAAATAAAATAGGCAAACCATTAGCCAGACTCATCAAGAACAAAAGGGAGAAGAACTAAATCAACAATATTAGAAATGAGAATGGATAAATCGCAGCAGACAACACAGAAATACAAAGGATCATAAGAGACTACTATCAGCAATTATATGATGATAAAATCGACAACTTGGATGAAATGGATGAATTCTTAGAAAAATATAAGCTTCCAAAGCTGAACCAGAAAGAAATAGAAAATCTTAACAGACCCACCACAAGCATGCAAATAGAAACTGTAATAAAAATGTTCCAACAAACAAAGCCCAGGACCAGATGGCTACAAAGGTGAACTCTACCAAAAATAGAGAGAAGAGCTAACACCTATCCTACTCAAATCCTTCCAGAAATTTGCAGAGGAGCGTAAGCTCCCAAACTCATTCTATGGGGCCTTCATCACCCTAAAACCAAAACCAGACAAACATGCCACAGAAAAAGAAAACTAGAGGCCAATCTTACTGATGAACATAGATGAAGAATCCTCAACAAAATTCTAGCAAACAGAATCCAACAACATATTAAAAAGGTCAGACATCATGACCAACTGGGCTTTATCCCAGGGAAGCTAGGATTCTTCAGTACTTGCAAATCAATCAATGTAAAACACCACATAAACAAACTGAAAAATAAAAACCATGTGATTATCTCCATAGATGCAGAGAAAGCCTTTGATGAAATTCAATGTCCATTTATTTAAAAAAAAAAAAAAAAAAAGCCTCCAGAAAGTAGGCATAGAAGGAACACATCTCAACATAATAAAAGCCATATATGACAAACCCACAGCAAACATTATCCTCAATGGTGAAAATATGAAAGCATTTCCCCTAAAGTCAGGAACAAGACGTGGGTGCCCACTGTCACCACTTCTATACAGCATACGTTTGGAAGTCTTAGCCACATCAATCAGAGACAAAAAAGAAATTAAAGTGAACACAGATTGAAAAAGCAGAATAAAAGTCTCACTGTTTGCAGATGACATGATCCTCTACTTAGAAAACCCTAAAGACACCAGCAGAATATTACTAGAGCTAATCAATGAATATAGTAAACTTGCAGCATATAAAATTAATACACATAAATCCCTTGCATCCCTACACACTAACAATGAGAAAGCAGAAAGAGAAATCAAGGAAACAGCCACTTTCACCATTGTGACAAAAAGAATAAAACACTTAGGAATAAATCCACCTACAGAAACAAGAGCTATATATAGAAAACCATAAAACACTGATGAGAGAAATCAAAGATGACACAGATGGCAAAATATACCATATTCATGAATCGGAAGAATCAATAGAGTGAAAATGAGTATACTACCCCAAACAATCTATAGATTCAGTGCAATCCCTATCAAGCTACAACGGAATTTTTCACAAAACCAGAACAAATAATTTCACAATGTGTATGCAAACAAAAAAAATTAAAGAAGAAAAGAAAAACAAAACAAAACAAACAAACAAACAAAAAAACCTCGTAGAACCCAAACAATCTGGAGAAAGAAGAATGGAATTGGAGAAATCAGCCTGCCTGACTTCAAACTATACTACAAAGCTACAGTCATCAAGAGTGTATGGTACTGGCACAAAGACAGACATATACATCAGTGGAACAAAACAGAAAGCCCAGAGATATATCCACTCCCCTCTGGACACCTTATCGTTAACAAAGGATGCACTAATATACAATGGAGAAAAGACAGTATCTTTCACAAGTGGTGCTGAGAAAACTAGTCAACCACTTGTAAAAGAATGAAACTAGAACACTTTCAAACACCATACACAGAAATAAACTCAAAGTGGATTAGGGATACAAATATAAGACAAGAAACTAAAACATTCCTAGAAGAAAACATAGGCAAAACACTCTCTGACATAAACCACAGCAGAATCCTCCAGGACCCACCTCCCAGAGTAATGGCAATAAAAGAAAAAAATAAATAAATGTGACCTCGCTAAGTTTAAAAGCTTTTTCACAACAAAGGAAACCATAAGCAAGGTGAAAAGACAGCCTTCTGAATGGGAGAAAATAATAGAAAATGAAGCACTGACAAAGAATTAATTTCAAAATTAATTACAAGCAGCTCAAACCAGAAAAATGAATGATCCAGCCAAAAAATGGGCCAAAGAACCAAATAGACATTTCTCCACAGAAGACACACAGATGGCTAACAAACACATGAACAGGTGCTAATCATCACTCATAATCAGAGAAATGCAAATCAAAACCACAATGAGGTACCATCTCATGCTGCTCAGAATGGCTGCTATCAAAAAGTCTACAAACAGTAAAGAAAGAAATTTAAAAGAGAAAACAAAAAGCAGTTGAAATGACTCAAATGTGCACCAACTAGTGATCGAATAAATAAAACATGCAATGCAATATTTTTTTGGCTATGAAATGGAGTACTTTTAGATGCTATAACACGCTATACATCTGAAAATATCACGGTAAGTAAAAAAAGCCAGGAGCAAAAGAATACATATTGTATTATTCTATTCATATGAAAGTGTATGTCCCAGATTAGGTAATTTTCTAAAGACGGAAAAAAAGAGGAGTGTATACCAGGGCCCAGATGAAAGGGAAATGTCTGCCAATTGGACAGTGTTTCACATTGGAGTGATGAAAATATTCTAGAATTAGGCAGTGGTTATGGCTATGGAACCTATGAATAAATTATAAATCAATGAATTATACAGTTTATCTGGTTAATTCATGGAACATGAACAACATGTCAATTTTTTTTTTTTTTTAATTACTGGACTTCACTTCTATACCCAGGAACATTGTCCTTCAAAAATACAGGAGCAGTAGATATTCTGATATATATATTATATATATATATAAATAATTATATAATTATATATAATATACATATATATAAGTATATATTATAATATAATATATATAATTATAAATATATATATAATTAACCATATATATATATATGGGAAATTATTCTCAGCAGATATCTTGTCTGTAAAAAAAAGTTGAAAGATGTCATCTACATAGAAAAAGATGATACTGAAGAGAAACTATGAGTGAAGAAAGAGTGTCATGTTGAAATTTGATAGAAAACAACAAAATTCTGGAAAGCAATTACCCTTCAATGAAAAAATAAATAAAAAAAAAATAAACAAAGGGAAACTGACATGAAGGTTTTTTCCTCATTTTTAATCCATAAAAGATAAATGCTTGCTTGGGCTTCTTCATCACTACTTTTCGCTGATTATGAATCTTCATAATTAAAGTGGGTTTCATGTATACAAGATACAACTTGGCTCAGAGGGAAAGAATTCACCTGAAATTCAGGAGACGTAGAAGACACAAATTATTTCCTGGGTATCGAAGATCCCCTGCAGGAGAGCATGGCAACTCACTTCACTGTTCTTGCCTGAAGAATCCCCTTGGATAGAAGAGACTGGTGGGCTTACAGTCCATGGGGTGGCAAAGAGTTGGACATGACGGAGCTCATGTATGGATGTGAGAGTTGGACTGTGAAGAAGGCTGAGAGTTGAAAATTTGATGCTTTTGAACTTTGGTGTTGGAGAAGACTCTTGAGAGAGTCCCTTGGACTGCAAGGAGATCCAACCAGTCCATTCTAAAGGAGATCAGTCCTGGGTGTTCTTTGGAAGGAATGATGCTAAAGCTGAAACTCCAGTACTTTGGCCACCTCATGCGAAGAGTTGACTCATTGGAACAGACTCTGATGCTGGGAAGGATTGGGGGCAAGAGGAAAAGGGGACGACAGAGGATGAGATGGCTAGATGGCATCACCGACTCGATGGACATGAGTTTGAGTGAACTCTGGAAGTTGGTGATGGACAGGGAGGCCTGGCGTGCTGCGATTCATGGGGTCGCAAAGAGTCGGACATGACTGAGTGACTGAACTGAACTGAGCAACTAAACAACAACAGACACACACTCCTAACAGAAACTCCAAAGATACTAGAAATAGATGAGAAAATTCTCAGCATAAACAAAGCGAAAGAAAAAGCCTAGATAGTAGAACTGAATAACGGAAACAAAACAAAGCAAAACAAAACTAGACACTAGAACTGAATTATAAAAGATTTTAGGCAATAAAATGTGTCCCAACTGTAGTGTAAACAGGGTGTTTCACAAAAGAAGGAGGGGAAATACTTGATACTCACTCAATAGAAAAAACTTTCTAGATCCATTAATAAATTAAAGGAAATAAAAATGTCCAGAAAATAAGCATAGTATAAAATCTATTGATCATTTTATAAATAATTAAGACTGTAAAACTGTAAGGGGATTTTAAAGAAAAACATCTGCAAAAGGTAGTTTTATCAGCCCCCATGAACATATTTCATTTTCTTTTTTCCATAGTCTAAAAATAACTGACAGTTAAGAATGAATTTCACTTGAAAACATTTTTTTTTTCAAATTCAGCAGTTTATTTTAGGTTCCAATATAAGATTTTGTACTTCTCAAGCTAAAAAAGTGTGTACCTTGCAGTGAATACTTTGTTTCACTAATTTAGACATAAATAAAAGCACATTGTGTGTGTTTACCTTGACAATCTCTGTGGTATCACTGTGTATTTACAGTCAACTGTTTGAACATGCGCTGTGTATTACTGTGTTCTCTCAGGGACTGAAGGCTATTCAGGAAGTTGTCTCAAGACCTTCCAAACCATTAAGGATGTTCCAAGGAATGGAGCAGTGGTAACCATGGCAGCCTGTGTTGGTGACAACTATTTAACAGGGTATTCTCTTAAATAACTCCCCCATAGAAGACAATGAATTTTTAAAGATAAGTACTAAAACTGTGGCCCTATAATATATATGTATATATATTATACACATACATATATTTGATATACACACATATATATGATATACATATATACACATATGTGATCTACTAATGTTTTCTATCTTTTGAATAATAAATAAAATAGTAAAACCTGGCATAAAACACAACAAGCTTTTAAAACTTAAACCAACAAAATTTGGAATTGCAGGGGAAACTATTGACATTATTTTAGAATACTGAAATGGGGAACTGGTAATAAAAACAGAACCAGCTTTTACTTGGTTTTATTCTTGTAATAAAACTCTTCATGGGCAATGACCCCCAGTATTGCCTGCGCTGGATGTCAGCCACCCTCTCTGTCCTGCCTGTGGGAGGCCGCTTTTCCATTCTAAATTACTTAAAAAGGTCCTGATCAATATTGAATTTGTGACCTCTGAAAATGCCATTGTTTTCCTTTCTTTCTTCCCACTTTCCTCCCCTTTCTTTCTTTCCTTTTCTTTCTTCTTATACAATTGTTAAAATTTGCTTTCTACTTACAGTCATTACAAAATTCTGGTTCTATTTCCCACGTTCTACAACACATCCTTGAGTTCGTCTTATTAATGCATGCTGTTGGTATAAGATTCAATGTCTGTACTGTTGGCCATTTCTCAGTGGTGAGACCCCTGAAGGTTTCTGAGACCTCTAGCTGTGCTTTGAAGTCACTGGCTGCCCACTAGTCTACCTGGAAAATCAGGGGTTTCCACAATGCCCAGGACCTCCTCCGGCTCATTCTGATTCAGGTTTTCATTCACCTTGGAACACTTGGAACACAGGCTACAGAGCTTTGAGCCTCTGATTTTCTTCAGCTTTTTGGAGGTGGGAATTTTTTGAGAAGCTTCCTTGGTCAGCTTTGCGTGAATGTGCTTATTCACCCTCACGGTAACCCTGGCCACCTGGAGAAAACAAAAGAGGGAGAACAGAACGGCACTGGTTTGGGAAGAGGGTGAAGATGGATGGGAACAATGGCTTCAGGAGAAGGGGTGTGGGCAGAGAAGGGGTATATGCCAGGAAAGGACAGGGGAGTGGTCTTATGGGATGGTATCACCAGGCAAGAGGAGCTTAGGTGGGTTCAGCTCACCTTAACATTTCTTTTGGATCTCATTGACAGGAGGTCTTCATCTTTTCCTCCTCAGTATCTGGAGTCAGCTGTTCCATAACTGCCCTTGAGACTTGTGGCTTCCCAATCACCTAAGTCTTTTTGAAGACTCCCAGTGGTCTACTCCAGAGCCTGTGAGCACAGTGGGATATCATTGATACAGTGTCTGTGATCATAAATATGGTGGGTGTGATGTCATATGTAGTGGGTGTGTTGTCATAAAAGGAATGGGTGTGAAGCCCCATATAATTGGTCTGCTGTCAAACATAGTGGATATGATGTCATAAATATAGGGGTTATGATATCACCTATGCAGTGGGTGTGATCATAGATATGTTCATTATGATGTCACAGATAGTGTATGTGGTGTCAGAGTGAGTATCATATAGATATAGTGGGCGTGATGTCATAAACACAGTGGGTGTGATATCATAACTACATTGGATGTGATGATGGATATGGTGTGTGTGAAGTCACAGATAGAGTGGATTGTGATGCCAGATAGAGTGGTTGTATTGTTATAAACACAGTCGGTGTGATATCACATATAGTGGATATGATGTTATAGTGGGTGTGATGTCATAGATACAGTAGGTGTGCTGATAAATATGGTGGGTGCAAAGTCACAAATACTGGGTGTGATGTCATAAAAAACTGTTCATGTGACATCATAAATACAGTGGGTGGGATATCATAGTTGTACTGGGCATGATGTCATATGTACTGGATAAGATATTATACGTTGTGTGTGTGTGATGTCATATGTAATGGGTGTGGTGTCAAATATGGTGGGTGTGTGATGTCATAAACACATCAGCAAGATGTCATAAACAGTGGAAGTGATATCATAGATATAGTGCATGTGCTGTCATATAAAGTGGTGTGATGTCATCATTACAGTGGGAGTGAATTCACAGATATAGTGGGTGTGATGTCATACACAGTGGGTGTGGTGTCATAAATACAGAGGGTGTGATGTCATAGATACAGTGATTGTGATCACAGTAATGGGGGAAATGTCACAAATATACTGGGTGTGACGTCATAAAAACAGTGGGTATGATGCCATAGATATATTGGTTATGATGTCATGGATACAGTGGGTGTGAAGTCACATATATAGAGGATATGATGTCATATACAGTTGATGTGATGGCACTGATACAATGGGTTTGACCATAGATATGGTGCATGCGATGTCACAGATATAATGGGTGTGAAACATACTGGGGGTGATGTCATAAATAAATGGGTGTGATGCCATATATAGTGCATGTGATGTCATAAACACTGAGGTTGTGATGTCATCAATACAGTGGGTGTGGCCATAGATGTGCTGGGTGTTAATACAGAGATAGAGTGGTTCTGTTGTCATGTGATGTCATAAATAGTCGATATGATGGCATAAACATAGTGGGCGTCATGTCACATATGGTGCATATGATGTCATAAATATATTGGATGTGATGTCATAGATACAGTGCCTGTGATGCCACATGTACATGGAGGTGAGGTCATGTACAATGGATGTGATGTCATGTACACTGGGTGTGACATCGTAAATACAATGCAAGTTATGTCATAAATACAGTGGTTTAATGTCATAAAGAGTAGATGTTATGTATACTGCGTAGGATATTATACATATAGTGAGTGTGACATCATACATTCAGTGGGTGTGATGCCATTGACACAGTGGGTGCGATGACGCAGATATAGTGGCCGTGATGTCACATATATTGTGGATATGATGTCATATACAATGGATGCGATGTCATACTTAGTGGGTATTTTGTCATAAATACACTTGGCACGATGTCATAAATATAATGGGTGTGGTGTCATAAAAAGAGTGGGTGTGATATCATAGTTATACTGGGCGTGATGTCATATGTAGTGGATAAGATATTATATGGTGTGCGGGTGATGTCATATAGAGTGTGTGATGTCATATGTAGTGGGTGTGATGTCAAATAGAGTAGGTGTGATGTCATAAATACAGGGGTGTGATGCCACAGATACGGTTGAAGTGACATCATAGATACAGTGGATGTGGTGTCATATACAGTGTGTGTGATGCCACAGATAAAATGGATGTGTTGGCAGATATAGTGGGTGTGATGTCATAAACATGGATGGTGTGACTTCATATACAGTGGGTGTTATATCATATATAGTGGATGTGATGTCGTAAAGAGTGGGTGTGATGTCGTAGATACAGCGGGTGTGATCATAGTTATAGTGAGTCCACTATAACAAATATACTGGGTGCGATGCCATAGGTATGGAGAAAATGTAAGAATCAATGAACAAAGACGTAGAATGCTGGAGAGGGTGTGGAGAAAAGGGAACCCTCTTACACTGTTGGTGGGAATGCAAACTAGTACAGCCACTATGGAGAACAGTGTGGAGATTCCTTAAAAAACTGAAAATAGAACTGCCTTATGATCCAGCAATCCCACTGCTGGGCATACACACTGAGGAAACCAGAAGGGAAAGAGACACGTGTACCCCAATGTTCATCGCAGCACTGTTTATAATAGCCAGGACATGGAAGTAACCTAGATGTCCATCAGCAGATGAATGGATAAGAAAGCTTTGGTACATATACACAATGGAGTATTACTCAGCCATTAAAAAGAATACATTTGAATCAGTTCTAATGAGGTGGATGAAACTGGAGCCTATTATACAGAGTGAAGTAAGCCAGAAGGAAAAACACCAATACAGTATACTAACGCATATATATGGAATTTAGAAAGATGGTAACGATAACCCTGTATACGAGACAGCAAAAGAGACACTGATGTATAGAACAGGCTTATGGACTCTGTGGGAGAGGGAGAGGGTGGGAAGATTTGGGAGAATGGCATTGAAACATGTGAAATGTCATGTATGAAACGAGATGCCAGTCCAGGTTCAATGTATGATGCTGCATGCTTGGGGCTGGTGCACTGGGACGACCCAGAGGGATGGTATGGGCAGGGAGGAGGGAGGAAGGTTCAGGATGGGGAACACATGAGAAATAAAGGAATAAAGAAAAAAAAAAGAAAGAAATAAACATACAAAGACAAACAACACAGTTATTCAAATGTACAATACTGTAAAAGGAATAAATAGCAGAATATCTGAAGCAGAACAATTCAGTGAGTTGAAAGAGAGAATGGTGGAAGTAAATGCTGAAGAGCAGAGTAATGTAAAAACAATGAAAAGAACTGAGGATAATCTCTGAAGCTTCTGGTAAAATATCAAAAGCACCAACATTTGAATTATGGGGAAGGGGGGAATCCCAGAAAAAGAAGAAGAAAGGATATGAGAAAATTTTTGAAGAGATTATAGTTGAAATTTCCCCAACATGGAATAGGAAATAGTCAATCAAGTCCAAGAGGTGCAAAGAGTCCCATTCAGGATAAACTCAAGGAGAAACATGCCAAGATACATACTAATCAAACTAACAAAGATGAAAGACAGAGAAGGAAATATTAAAAGGAGCAAGGGAGAAGCAACAAGTAACACTCACGGGAAACCCCATACACTTAACAGCTGATCTTTCAGCAGAAACTCTGCAGCCCAGAAGGGAATGGCAGGATATATTTAAAGTATTGAAAGGGGGAAATCTACAACCAAGATTCCAGGACCTGGCAAGGATCTCCCTCAAAATTGTTGGAGAAATAAAAAACTTTTCAGACAAGCATAATGTCAGAGAATTCACCAACACAAAACCAGCTTTACAACAAATGCTGCTGTTGCTGCTGCTGCTAAGTCGCTTCAGTCGTGTCCAACTCTGTGTGACCCCACAGACGGCAGCCCGCCAGGCTCCCCTCTCCCTGGGATTCTCCAGGCAAGAACACTGGAGTGGATTGCCATTTCCTTCTCAATGCATGAAAGTGAAAAGTGAAAGTGAAGTCGCTCAGTCGTGTCCAACCCTCAGTGACCCCATGGACTGCAGCCTGCCCGGCTCCTCCGTCCATGGGATTTCCAGCCAAGAGTACTGGAGAGGGGTGCCATTGTCTTAAGGGACTTACATAGTCAAGAAATACAAGAGAAGAATAAAGACCTACAAAATCAAGGCCAAACAATTTAAAAAATAGCAATTCAGTTCAGTTCAGTCACTCAGTCGTGTCTGACTCTTTGCGACCCCATGAATCACAGCACACCAGGCCTCCCTGTCCATCACCAATTCCCAGAGTTCACTCAGACTCACGTTAATCAACTCAGTGATACCATCCAGCCATCCCATCCTCGGTTGTCCCCTTCTCCTCCTGCCCCCAATGCCTCCCAGCATCAGAGTCTTTTCCAATGAGTCAGCTCTTCGCATGAGGTGGCCAAAAGTACTGGAGTTTCAGCTTTAGCATCATTCCTTCCAAAGAAATCCCAGGGCTGATTTCCTTCAGAATGGACTGGTTGGATCTCCTTGCAGTCCAAGGGACTCTCAAGAGTCTTCTCCAACACCATAGTTCAAAAGCATCGATTCTTCGGCGCTCGGCTTTCTTCACAGTCCAACTCTCGCATCCATACATGACCACGGGAAAAACCATAGGCTTGACTAGATGGACCTTTGTTGGCAAAGTAATGTCTCTGTTTTTCAATATGCTATCTAGGTTGGTCATAACTTTTCTTCCAAGGAGTAAGCGTCTTTTAATCATAGCTGCAGTCATCATCTGCAGTGATCTTGGAGCACCCCCCCCCCCCCCAAAATAAAGTCTGACACTGTTTCCCCATCTATTTCCCATGAAGTGATGGGACCAGATGCCATGATCTTCGTTTTCTAAATGTTGAGCTTTAAGCCAACTTTTTCACTCTCCTCTTTCCCTTTCATCAAGAGGCTTTTTCGTTCCTCTTCACTTTCTGCCATAAGGGTGGTGTCATCTGCATATCTGAGGTTATTGATATTTCTCCCAGCAATCTTGATTCCAGCTTGTGCTTCTTCCAGCCCAGAGTTTCTCATGATGTAATCCGCATATAAGTTAACTAAGCAGGGTGACAATATACAGCCTTGACGTACTCCTTTTCCTATTTAGGAACATGTATATATCATTAATTACTTTAAATGTAAATGCTCCAATCAAAAGACGCAGTCTGGCTGAAAGGATACAAAAAGAAGACCTGGGGGATGGTCCCAAAATGGCAGAGGAATAGGACTGGAAGACCACTTTCTCCCCCTACAAATTCCTCAAAAGTTCATCTGAATGCTGAGCCACTTCCTCAACACAATTTCTGAATGCTAGCGGAGGACGCCAGTAACCCAGAAAGGCAGCCCATTGTCCTTGAAAGGAGAAGAAAGGATTGAATGAATTCCAAAGGAGAGCCAGCTGGCTGCCTACAGGCCCCTTCACCCTGACTGAGGCAGAGAGGCAGGTGTGCGACAGTCAGAGCCAGAATGCAAGGGGCAATCTTGGCCCCAGGGACTGGCATCCTCCAACAAACTGTGACCAGGCTACCAGTTTCTAATGACGTCTTTCTGGGATCCTGGACAGTTGATATCTGCCAGGAGGGTTGCAGCCTGAGATCAACTCCCCAGAGAAGACACAACTGAGACAGTGCTCTTATGGCATACCCTAGAAACTGAGCGGCCTGGACCAGGGAGATGATTAAGATGCATGGTCCACACAGCTCAAAAGCATCAATCCTTCGGCGCTCAGCTTTCTTCACAGTCCAACTCTCACATCCATACATGACTACTGGAAAAACTTATTACTCCTTTAGACCCTATTTTTTTTAAAGCAAATTTCACACATACATATATAATTTAAAATTTTTGTGACTGATTTTGCCTTGTATGTTTAATATTGTATTTTGGACAGTCTAACCTCTACTCTAGACTTTTTAAAATTAATTAATTTATTTTATTTGGAGGCTAATTACTTTACAATATTGTGGTGGTTTTTTTTTTTTTTTTGCCATATATTGATGTGAATCAGCCATGGGTGTACATGTGTCCCTCATCCTGAACCCACCCCCGCCCCCCACCTCCTTCCCCATCCCATCCCTCAGGGTCATCTCAGTGGTGACCTTGAGAGTGATCTTGACCATCTCAAGTGACCTTGAGAGCCCTGACTCATGCATCAAACCTGGACTGGTGATCTATTTCATATGTGGTAATATATGTGTTGCAATGCTATTCTCTCAAATCATCCACTCTAGCCTTCTCCCACAGAGTCCAAATGTCTGTTCTTTCTCTCTCTGTTTCTTTTTCTGCCTTGCATATATGGTCATCATTGCCATTGTTTAAATTCCGTATATATGCATTACTATTCTCCATTGGTGTTTTTATTTCTGACATACTTCACTCCGTATAACAGGCTCCAGTTTCATCCACCTCATTAGAATGGATTCAAGTGAATTCTTTTTAATAGCTGAGTAATATTTCATTCTGTATATGTATCACAGTGATTGTAAAGATTTGTCTGCCAATGAACATCTAGGTTGCTTCCATACCTTACTATTGTAAAGAGTGTTGGGTTGAACACTGGGATACATGTATCTCTTTTGATTCTGGTTTCCTCTGTGTGCATGCCCAGAAGTGGGTTTTCTGGGTCAAATGGCAGTTCTATTTCTAGGTTTTTAAGGAATCTCCACACTGCTCTCCATAGTGGCTATACTTGTTTGCATTCCCACCAAGGGTTGCAAGAGGGTTTCCTTTTCTCAGCAACCTCTTCAGCATTTAATGTGTTGTAAACGTGTTGATAGCATATTCAAAAGCATAGACATTACTTTGCCAACAAAGGCTCACCTAGTCAAGATTATGGTTCTTCCTGTGGTCATGCATGGATGTGAGAGTTGGACTGTGAAGAAAGCTGAGCACCGAAGAATTGATGCTTTTGAACTGTGGTGTTGGAGAAGACTCTTGAGAGTCCTTGGACTGCAAGGAGATCCAACCAGTCTATCCTGAAGGAGATCAGCCCTGGGATTTCTTTGGAAGGAATGATGCTAAAGCTGAAACTCCAGTACTTTGGCCACCTCATGTGACGATCTGACTCATTGGAAAAGACTCTGATGCTGGGAGGGATTGGGGGCAGGAGGAGAAGGGGACGACAGAGGATGAGATGGCTGGATGGCATCACTGACTCGATGGACATGAGTGTGAGTGAACTCCGGGAGTTGGTGATGGACAGGGAGGCCTGGCGTGCTGCGATTCATGGGGTCGCAAGGAGTCGGACACGACTGAGCGACTGATCTGATCTGAGACGTGTTGATAGCAGCCATTCTAACTAGCATGAGATGGTATCTTATTGTGGCTTTGATTTGTATTTCTCTGATAATGAGTGATGGTGAACATCTTTTCATGTGGTTGTTAGCCATCTGTATGTCCTCTTTAGACAAATGTCTGTTTAGTTCTTTGGCCCGTTGTTTTTGATTGGGTCGTTTAATTCTCTGTTATTGTGTGGCCTAAACTGCTTAAATATTTTTTGAGATTAATTCATTTGCCATTATTTTCTCCCATCCTGAAGGCTTTATTTTCAGCTTTCTTATAGTTTCTTTCGTGATGTAGAAACTTTCAAGTTCAATTAGCTCTCTTTTGCTTATATTTACTTTTATTTCATTACTCTTCATTCATTCATAGAAGATCCTGCTGTGGTTTATGTCAGAGAGTCTTTTCCCTATATTTTCCCCTAGGAGTTTTCTATTTTTTGGCTCACAAGTGGTTGCCCAGTTTTCCCAGCACCACTTGTGAAATAGACTGCCTTTTCTCCATTATATATTCTTGCCTGCTTTGTCAAATATAATGTATCCATGGATGTGTGGCTTTATCTTGGGGTTTCTATTATGTTCCATTTATCTATATTTCTGTCTTTGTGCCAGTACCATACGGACTTGATGATTTTAGCTTTCTAGGTTAGTCTGAAGTCAGGCAGGTTGATTCCTCCAGTTTCATTCTTTCTTTTTTTTTTTTTTTCAAGATTATTTTGGCTATTTGAGGTTTTTTTGCACTTTGATACAAACTGTGAAGTTATTTGTACTTGTTCTGTAAAAAATAACTGTCAGTAGCTTCATAACTACTTTAAATGTAAGCAGAATAAATGCTCCAACCAAAAGACACAGACTACCTGAGTGGATACAAAAACAAGACCCATATATGTGCTGTCTACAAGAAACTAAGTTTAGATGTAAATACATGTAGACTGAAGGTGAGAGGAAAGAAAAATATATTCTATGCAAATGCAAAGCCAAAGGAAGCTGGAACAGCAGTCCTCATATCAGACAGAACAGACCTAAAAGTACTACTTCAATAGATAAGGAAGGGCACTACATAATGATCAAGGGATCAATCCAAGAGGAAGACATAACGATTGTAAACATGTATGAAAAGACCCTGATGCTGGGAAAGATTGAGGTCAGGAAGAGAAGGGGATGACAGAGGATGAGATAGTTGGATGGCATCACCACTCAATGTACATAAGTTTGGGTAAACTCCTGGAGTTGGTGATGGACAAGGAGTCCTGGCGAGCTGCAACTCATGGGTTTACAAAGAGTCAGACTAAGCGACTGAACTGAACTGATGCACTGAACACCTTATTGCCAAATTCACACTTAAATTGAGGAAAGTAGGGAAAACCACTCGACCATTCAGGTAGGAACTAAATTGAATCCCTTTTGATTATGCAGTGAAAGTGACAAATAGATTCAAGGGAAGAGATCTGATCAGATCAGATCAGTCGCTCAGTCGTGTCCGACTCTTTGCGATCCCATGAATCACAGCACACCAGGCCTCCCTGTCCATCACCAACTCCCAGAGTTCACTGAGACTCACGTCCATCGAGTCAGCGGGTGCCTGAAAAACAATGGGTGGAGGTGTGATCACTTACCTAGGGCAAGAGATCCTGGAATGCAAAGACAAGAGGGCTTTAAAAAAACATCGCTATGAACAAAGATGGTGGATGTGATGAAATTCCAGTTGAGCTATTTCACATCCTAAAAGAGGATGTTGTGAAAGTGCTGCACTCAATATGCCAGGAAATTTAGAAAACTCAGCAGTGGCCACAGGAATGGAAAAGATCAATTTTCATTCCAATCCCCAAATAAGGTAATGCCAAAGCATGTTCAAATTAATGCAAAATTGTACTCATCTCACATGCTAGCATAGTGATGCTCAAAATTCTCCAAGCCAAGCTTCAACAGTATGTGAACTGTGAACTTCCAGATATTCAAGCTGGATTTAGAAAACCCAGAGGAACCAGAGATCAAATTGCCAACATCCACTGCATCATCAAGAAAGCAAGAAAGTTCCAGAGCAGTGGGGTGGGGTGGGGGGGTGGGGGGGTGGGGGTGGGGGAGACATAGATGTCTGCATTATTAACTATGCCTAAAAAGGAGTACGTGAAGGCTGTATATTGTCACCCTGCTTATTTAACTTATACGCAGAGTACATCATGAGAAACTCTGGGCTGGAAGAAGCACAAGCTGGAATCAAGATTGCTGGGAGAAATATCAATAACCTCAGATATGCAGATGACACCACCCTTATGGCAGAAAGTGAAGAGGAACGAAAAAGCCTCTTGATGAAAGGGAAAGAGGAGAGTGAAAAGTTGGCTTAAAGCTCAACGTTCAGAAAACGAAGACCATGGCATCTGGTCCCATTACTTCATGGGAAATAGATGGGGAAACAGTGTCAGACTTTATTTTGGGGGCTCCAAGATCACTGCAGATGGTGACTGCAGCTATGATTAAAAGACGCTTACTCCTTGGAAGAAAAGTTATGACCAACCTAGATAGCATATTGAAAAACAGAGACATTACTTTGCCAACAAAGGTCCATCTAGTCAAGCCTATGGTTTTTCCCGTGGTCATGTATGGATGCGAGAGTTGGACTGTGAAGAAAGCCGAGCGCCGAAGAATCGATGCTTTTGAACTGTGGTGTTGGAGAAGACTCTTGAGAGTCCCTTGGACTGCAAGGAGATCCAACCCGTCCATTCTGAAGGAGATCAGCCCTGGGATTTCTTTGGAAGGACTGATGCTAAAGCTGAAACTGCAGTACTTTGGCCACCTCCTGCAAAGAGCTGACTCATTGGAAAAGACTCCGATGCTGGCAGGGATTGGGGGCAGGAGGAAAAGGGGATGACAGAGGATGAGATGGCTGGATGGCATCACCGACTCCATGGACGTGAGTTTGAGTGAACTCCGGGAGATGGTGACAGACAGGCAGGCCTGGTGTGCTGTGATTCATGGGGTCACAGAGTCAGACATGACTGGATGACTCAACTGAACTGAACTGAATCCTTTGACTGTTGGATCACCAGCAACTGTGGAAAATTCTTAAAGAGATGGAAATATCAGACCATCTGACCTACCTTCCAAGAAAGCTGTATGCAGGTCAAGATGCAATAGTTAGAACTGGGCACGGAACAACAGACTGGGTGCAGATTGGGAAAGGAGTAGGACAAGGCTGTATTTCATCACCGTGCTTATTGAACGTATAAGCAAAGGAGATTGTGTGAAATGCTGGGCTGGATAGATCACAACTTAGAATAAATATATCTGGGAGAAATATCAATAGCCTCAGATATGCAGATGACATCACTCTTATGGCAGAAAGTGAAGAAGAACTAAAGAGCCTCTTGGTGAAAGAGGAGAGTGAAAATATTGGTTTAAAACACTTATAAAACTAAGATAATAGCTTCTGGTCCCATCACTTCTTGGCAAATAGATGGATGGGGAAACAGTGGAAACAGTTACAGACTTTATTGGCAGGGGCAGGGGCAAGATCACTGCAGATGGTGACTGCAGCCATGAAATTAAAAGGTGCTTGCTCCTTGGAAGAAAAGCTTTGGCCAAGTCAGACAGCATGTTAAAGAGCAGACACATCACACTACCAACAAAGGGACCCTAGTCAAAATAGTACTTTTTCCAGGAGTCATGTATGGGTGTGAGAGTGGACTATAAAGAAAGCTGAGTGCCTAAGAATTGATGCTTTTGAACTATGGTGTTGGAGAAGAGTCTTGAGAGTTCCTTGGACTTCAAGGAGATCAAAGCTGTCAATCCCCCGAAAGTCAGTTCTGAATATTCATTGGAAGGACGGATGCTGAAGCTCTGATACTTTGGCCAGCTGATGTGAAGAACTAACTCATTTGAAAAGACCCTGATTCTGGGAAAGATTGAAGGCAAGAAGAGAAGGGAATGACAGAGGATGAGATGGTTGGATGGCATCACCAACTGGAAGCACATGAGTTTTAGGAAGCTCCGGGAGTTGGTGTTGGACAGGGAAGCCTAGCATGCTACAGTCCATGGGATCATAGAGTCAGACACAACTGAGAGACTGAACTGAATATTCCATCATGTACCACAAATACTATATCCATTCCTCTGTCGATGGACATCTACATTGCTTCCATGTCTACCTATTGTAAATAGTGCTGCATTGAACAATGTCTTTTTCAATTTTGGTTTTCTCAGGGTGGTGGTGGTTTTGATTTCCATATGGTGGTTTTATTCCTAGTGTCTTAAGGAATCTCCATACCATCTGTCATAGTGGCTGTATCAATTTACATCGTCACCAGCAGTTCAAGAGGGTTCCCTTTACTTCACAGCCTCTCTAGCATTTATTGTTTGTATACTTTTTGATAATGAGCGTTCTAACTCATGTGGGATGATAGATATCTCATTGTAGTTTTGATATGCATTTCTACAGTAATGAGTGATATTGAACATCTTTTCATGTGTTTGCCAGGCATCCATATGTCTTCTTCAGAGAAATGTCTGTTTATGCCTTTTTCTCACTTTTTGTTTTCCCACTTTTTGATTGGGTTGTTTCTTTTTCTGGCGTTGAGTTGTATGAGCTGCTCATATATTTTTGAAATTAATCCTTATTCAGTTGTTTCACTTGCTATTGTTTTCCCCCATTCTGAGGGTTGTCTTTTCACCTTGCTTATAGGTTCCCTTGCTGTGAAAAGATTTTAAGTTTAATCAGGTCCCACTTGTTTACTTCTGGTTTTATTTCCATTACTCTAGGAGATGGATCTTAGAGGATCTTGAGAATCATAGAGGATCTTGCTTTGGTTTATGTCATCGAGTGCCCCACCTAGGTTTTTGTCTAAGAGTTTTATGGTTTCTGGTGTTACATTTAGGTCTTTAATCCATTTTGAGTTGATCTTTGTGGTTGGTGTTAGAAAGTGTTCTGATTTCATCCCTTTACCATGTAGCTGTCCGGTTTTTCCTGGCACCACTTATTAAAGAGGCTGTCTTTGCCCCATTGTATATTCTTGCCTCCTTTATCAAAAATGAGGTACCCATAGGTGCATGGGTTTATTTCTGGGCTTGCTATCTTCTTCCAGCGGTTTACATTTCTATTTTTGTGCAAGTACCATACTTTCTTTATGGCTGGAGCTTTGTAGTATAATCTGAAGTCAGAAAGGTTGATTCGTCCAGCTCCATTGTTCTTTCTCAAGACTGCTTTGGCTATTTGGGGGGTCTTTTGAGTTTCCATATGAATTGAGAAATTTTTTTTGTTCTACTGCTGTGAAAAAAAATGCCATTGGTAATTTGATAGGGGTCGCAATGAATCTGTAGATTGCATTTGCTAACATAGTCATTTTCACAATAATGATTCTTCATACCTAGGAACATGAAATATCTATCCATCTGTTTATGTTGTCTTTAATATCTTTCATCCATACTTGATTTCTTTCATCCATACTTGACTGCTGGAAAAGACACGCCTTTCACTAGATGGGCCTTTGTCAGCAAAGTAATGTCTCTGCCTTTTGATATGCTGTCTAACTTAGTCATAGATTTTCTTCCTAGGAACAAGTGTCTTTTAATTTCATGGCTGCAGTCACCATCTGCAGTGATTTTGAAGACCAAGAAAATAAAGTCTGTGACTGTTTCCATTGTTTCCCCACTTATTTGCCATGATGTGATCGGACTGGATGCCATGTTCTTAGTTTTTGTTGTTGTTGTTGTTGTTAATGTTGAGGTTTATGTAGTTTTTCCCTCTTTCACTTTCATCAAGAGGCTCTTTAGTTCCTCTTCATTTTCTCCCATTAGGGTGGTATCATCTGCTTACCTCAGTTGTTGTTATTTCTCCTGACAATTTTTATTCCAGCTTGTCCTTTATTCAGCCTGGAATTTCAAGTGATATTCTCTGTGAATATGTTAAATAAGCAGGTGACTATACACACATGACCTAGCAATGCAATTCTTGGATATATATTTTTAAAAATGCACCCCAATGTTCCTTGAAGCACACAATTCACCAAAACATGGAAGGAACCTAAATATCCATCAGACAATAGATGAATGGATACCACACCTTGGTCTATATGTCTGAGAAACCCAAGTAAGACTTTAGGCACTGAGAGAGGGTGTCAGAGAGCAGGCAGACTGAAGTGACAATCACAGAAAACTAACCAACCTAATCACATGGGCAGCAGCTTTGTCTAACTCAATGAAATTATGAGACATGCCATGTAGGGCCACCCATGTCAGACGGTTCATGGTGGAGTGTTCTGACAAAACGTGGCCCTTTGGAGAATGGAATGGGAAAGCACTTCAGTATTGTTGCCTTGAAAACCTCAAGAACTGTATGAAAAACTAAAAGATAGGACACTGAAAGACGAACTCCCCAGGTCGGTAGATGCCCAGTATGCTACTGGAGATCAGTGGAGAAGTAGCTCCAGAAAGTATAAAGAGATGCAGCCAAAGCAAAAACAACATCCAGCTGAGAATGTGACTGGTGATAGAAGCAAGATCTGATGCTGTAAAGAGCAATACTGCATAGAAACTTTAAATAGTAGGTCCATGATTCAAGGCAAATTGGAAGTGGTCAAACAGGAGATGGCAAGAGTGAACGTTGACATTTTAGGAATCAGCAAAATAAAATGGTCTGGAATGAGTGAATTAAACTCAGATGATCACTATATCTACTACGGTGGGCAAGAATCCCTTAGAAGAAATGGAGTAGCCATCAGAGACAACAAAAGAGACCGAAATGCAGTACTTGGATGCAACCTCAAAAACGACAGAATGATCTGTTCCTTTCCAAGGCAAACCGTTCATTATCACGGTAATCCAATCTATGCCCTGACAAGTAATGCTGAAGAAGCTGAAGTTGAACGGTTCTATTAAAACTTACAAGACTTTCTAGAACTAACACCCCCCCCAAAAGATGTCCTTTTCATTATAAGGGGCCGGAATGCAATAGTAGGATGTCAAGAAACACCTGAAATAACAGGGGAATTGGGCCTTGGAGTACAGAATGAAGCAGAGCAAAGACTAATAGGGTTTTTCCAAGAGAACGTACTGGTCATAGCAAGCCCCCTTTTACAACAATACAAGAGAAGACTCTACAAATGGGCATCACCATATAGATAGTCAACACTGAAATCAGATCGATTATATTCTTTGCAGCAAAAGAAGGAGACGGTCCATACAGTCAGCAAAAAGAAGACCAGGATCTGACTGTGGCTCAGATCATGAACTCCTTTTTTGCCAAATTCAGACTTAAATTGAAGAAAGTAGGGCAAACCACTAGACCACTCAGGTATGACCTAATTCAAATCCCTTATGATTATACACTGGAAGTGAGAAATAGATTTAAGGGACTAAATCTGATAGAGTGCCTGATGAACTATGGAGAGAGGTTTAGGACACTGTACAGGAGACAGGGATCAAGACCACCCCCAAGAAAAAGAAAGGCAACTAAGCAAAATGGCTGTCTGAGGAGACTTATAGATCTCTCTGAAAAGAAGAGAAGTGAAAAGCAAAGGAGAAAAGGAAAGACATACCAATTTGAATGCAGGGTTCCAAAGAATAGCCAGGAGAGATAAGTAAACATTCCTCAGTGATCAGTGCAAAGAAATAGAGGAAAACAATAGAATGGGAAAGACTAGAGAACTCTTCAAGAAAAATTAAAGTTACCAATGGAAAATTTCATGTGAAGATGGGCTCAATAAAGGACAGAAATGTTATGGATCTAACAGAAGCAGAAGAGACTAAGAAGAGGTGGTAAGAATACACAGAAGAACTGTTCAAAAAGATCTTCACGACCCTGATAATCACGTTGCTGTGATCACTCACCTAGAGCCAGGCATCCAGGAATCTGAAGTCAAGTGGGCCTCAGAAAGCATCACTATGAACAAAGCTAGTGGAGGTGATGGAATTCCAGCTGAGCTATTTCAAATCCTAAACAATGATGCTGTGAAAGTGCAGTGTTCAATATGCCAGCAAAACTTGGAAAACTCAGCAATGGCCACAGAACTGTGAAAGTTCTATTTTTGATCCAATCTCAAAGATAGCAATGCCAAAGAATGCTCAAACTACTGCACAGTTGCACTCATCTCACACACTAGTAAAGTAATCCTCAAAATACTCCAAGCCAGGCTTTCCATTTATGCTTATTACAAATTGCTGGCTCTATCCTCCATATTGCACAATACATCTTTGAGCTCATCTTACACCTAATACTTTGTGTCTCCCAGTCCCCCACCTCTGTATTGCCCCTTCCCCTCCCCTCCCCGCTGGTAACCAGTAGATTGTTCTCTATTTCTGTGAGCCTCCATTTTGTTAAATTCTCTACTTTGTGGTATTTTTAGATTCAATAAGTGATATCATCTCAATAAGACAGATATCATTTCTATCTGAGCCATTTTACTTAGCATTATATCTTCCATGTTTTTGCAAATGGCAATATTTCCTTCTTTTTATGGCTGTGTAGTATTCCAAAAGTCTTCTGGTGGCTCAGTGGAAAATAACCTGTCTGGCAATTAGGAGATGTGGGTTCAATCCTAGGTAAGGAAGATCCCTTGGAAAAGGAAATGGTAACCCACTGGAGTATTCTTGCCTGGATAATTCCATGGGCAGAGGAGCCTGGAGGGTAGAGTGCATGGTGTTGCAAGGAGGGGTACACGACTTAGTGACTGAACAACAACGACTGTCCTATATAGTACACACATGCCCCATCTTTATCATCCATCTGACTATCATCTGGCGGCCCTTTAGGTTGCTTCCAACCTAAAGGGTTCCAATTGTGTGAATTAAGGAACTTAGGGGGTATATGTGTCTTTTAATTTAATGTTGTGTGTATTTGTTTGACTATATATCCAATAATGAAATTGTTAGGTCATGTGCTATTCCATTTTTAGCTTTTTGAGAAATCTCCATAGGGAAAACAACCATTATTTCACTCCTAAGGACTACCTTTTAGAAAGGAAGATTGAGTTTTTGAGGCTGTTAGTTGCTGACATCATATTTTGAGGTGTACTAAACACTTCTATGAGGTAGGTGGCCTAGGGGCAACTACTACGTATGCCTTTTTAGTAAGTGGCACTTCAATCCCACTCATGAAAAGGCTCTCCAGCTAAGTTTCCACCTCTGCACTCAGACAGAAACCTCAAGTACTCTTCCTCTTCACCTATGTAAATGTATCTTTGGGGTTCAATCTGGACCCAGTTCTTCCCATTACTTTCTGGCTAACTGGACCTTCTGGTCTCATCTTCAACTCCCCAGGACCTATCTGGCTCCCTCTTCACACACTTATCCCTTCCCTGCCCTCTCCATCCCCCACTATCAGAGAGCTCAGAGATGCACATAATTCCACTTCAGGTTGAATTTATTTACTGTTCATTATTAATGTATGCTGTTGGTATGAGAGTCAACGACTGTACTGTTGGCAAATTCTTATCGGCGAGACCCCCGAAGATTTCTGAGCTCTCTAGCCATGTTCTGAAGTGACTGGCTGCCCACTGGTCCAGCTGCAATGGCAGGGTTCTCCACTATCTCTGGGGCCTCCTCCAGTTTGTTCTGATTCAGCTCTTCATTTACCTTTGAACCCTGGCCACAGAGCTTTGAGCCTCTGATTTTCTTAAGTTTCTCTGAGGTAGGAGTTTTTGGAGAAGATTTCTTGGTCAGCTTTGGTTGAATTTGCTTAGTCATCCTCACAGTTACACTGGTCACCTGGAGAAAACAAGAGGAGGAGCAAGGAATGGCATTGGTTTGGGGAAGAGGGTGATAATGTTTTGAATTGAAGGCTTGAGGAGAAGGGGTGTGGGTAGAGAAGGGGTATGTGACAGGCAAGGAGAGGGGTGGGGAATCTTAAGGGGCAGTGCCAATAAACAAGAGAAGTTTGGATGGGTTCATCTCACCTTGACACTTTTTTTGGACCTCAATTGATAGCAGGTCTTCATATTTTCCTCCTGGATATCTGGAGTCGACTGTTCCCAAACATTTGTAGAGCCTTGTGGCTTCTCAGTCATCTTATTCATTTAGAAGACTCCCAGTTGTCTGCTCCAGAGGGCCTGAGCACCCCTATATACACCCCTCCATAGGGGCCAGACCCTTATGCTTTATGAGGTCAGCAAATCATTCCCCAGCCAATGGGGGCCCTGGGTGAGCCTTGACCTCACAAAACCCCATTCTGATACTTCTAGGGGAGGTTGCAGAGCAACTCAGATGATTTGGTGGAAGAAATGAGACATTTTAAAACCCCTACAGAGCTCTCCAAACTCACCTGCCATCCTCATCTCTCTACGTTAACTCAGATGGGTCACATGGGACACATCTGGGAGATGTGTCTCCTTCAACCTTGCCTCACAGCCACACTATTCCAGGTTTCATTCTGTTGCCTCTCACCTTTCACAATTCTGTAGTTTTTTATTTCTTGCCTAAAATCCCTCCACGATACTTAGGCGGTGTAAATGAGAATCCATTCACTTTCCTCCTACATGTTCGCTTGATGCACCTTGAAGATGACTTATTTCTGGGCAACTTACCAGAAAACTTTTCCATTCCCCCTCCTTTTCTCAGCATTCATGTAGCTCTCCTTGGGTTTCTAGTTTCCAGTCTGAAAACCCTGCTTCAGGCTGTGAGACTGCACTGAATACACTTGCTCTTACTCCACTTGGAACTCCAAATCCTAGACTACCTGAGAACTGACCCTAGAGACTCAAATAGTGAGGAGTCACACAAAGGGTACACTTGAATACAAGACCCAGCATCACCCAACAAACAGTAGATCCCTGTGCAGGATATCTCATCCAAGAAACAAACAAAACGAACATAAAAACCAGTCATCAGCAGACAGGATTGCCACTTGCCTCACCCTTGCCAATCAGAGGGAAAAGAAACAGAAAGAAAACTCAGCACAAATGTCACCCTGTGCGAACCATACACAAAGCCCTGAACCAAGTTTCAGAAGGCAGAAGCAAAAAGGAAGAAAGAATTCAACCTTGAAGCCTGGGAGACAGAGACGTTAAACATAAAAAATCTAAAAAAAGAAAAGGCAGAGAAATACTACACGAATGATGGGACAAGATACAAGCACCGAAGTCCACATTAATACAGGGGAAATAGGCAAACTATCTGAAAAAGAACTCAGAATGATGATAGTAAAGATGATCAAAACCCTTGAAAACAAAATGGAGGAAAATGCAAGAATCAACTAGCAAAGACCTAGATGAATTAAAGAACAAACACACAGAGACAACAAAATTACTGAAATTAAATATACTCTAAAAAGAACCAATAGCAGACTATCTGAAGCAGAAGAAAGAATCAGTGGGTTTGAAGATAAAATAGTGGATATAACTGTTGAAGAACAGAGTAAAGAACAAGGAATGAAAAGAATGGATAGTCTCAGAGACCCCTGGGACAAGCTAACATATACCAATATTCTTCCCAGAAGAAGAGAAAAGGAAAGGGTTTGAGGAAATTTTTGAAGAGATTGCAGCTGAAAATTTCCCCAACACGGAAAAGGAAATACTCAATCAAATCAAACAGGCACAAAGAGCCCCATACAGGATAATCCAAAGCTGAAACATGGAAAGACACATAACAATAAAACTAACAAAGAATAAACACAACGAAAGAATATTAAAAGCAGCAAGGGAGAAGTAACAAGTAACATACAAGGAAACCTATACCCTTAAGAGCTGTTCTTTCAGCAGAAACTCTGCAGGCCAGGAGAGAATGGCAGAATATATTTAAAGTATAGAAAAGAAAGAGAAAGATCAAGATTACTGTACCCAGCAAGCATCTCATTCAACACTGATGGAGAAATCAAACTCTGTTCAAAGAAGCAGAAGTTACGACAATTCACTTCGACCAAAGCAGCTTTACAACAAAGGTTAAAGGTACCTATATAGTCAAGAAATACAAAAGAAGAAAGAAGATCTACAAAATCAACCCGAATCAATTAAGAAAATGATAATAGAAACATGTATATCAATAATTACCTTAAGTGTAAATGGATTAAATGTTCCAACGAGAAGACACAACTTGGCTCAGTTCAGTTCAGTTCAGTTCAGTCCAGTCGCTCAGTCGTGTTCGACTCTTTGCGACCCCATGAATCGCAGCACGCCAGGCCTCCCTGTCCATCACCAACTCCCGGAGTTCACTCACACTCATGTCCATCGAGTCAGTGATGCCATCCAGCCATCTCATCCTCTGTCGTCCCCTTCTCCTCCTGCCCTCAATCCCTGCCAGCGTCAGAGTCTTTTCCAATGAGTCAACTCTTCGCATGAGGTGGCCAAAGTACTGGAGTTTCAGCTTTAGCATCATTCCTTCCAAAGAAATCCCAGGGCTGATCTCCTTCAGAAGGGACTGGTTGCATCTCCTTGCAGTCCAAGGGACTTTCAAGAGTCTTCTCCAACACCACAGTTCAAAAGCATCAATTCTTCAGCACTCAGATTTCTTTATATTCCAACTCTCACATCCATACATGACCACAGGAAAAACCATAGCCTTGACTAGACGGACCTTTGTTGGCAAAACAAACAAACAAACAAAAACAGCTTGGCTGAATGGATACAAAAACATGTATCCATTTTGTTGTCTACAAGAAACACACTTCAGACCTAAAGACACATGTAGACTGAAAGTGAGAGGATGGAAAATATATATTCCACGCAAATGGGAAGCAAAAGAAAGCTGGAGTGGCAGTCCTCATGTCAGAAAATATAGACCTTAAAACAAGAGTACTACCAACCACAAGGAAGAACACTACATAATGATCAAGGGATCAATTCAAGACGAAGACATAACAATTGCCAACATATATGCACCCAACATAATAAGCACCTCAATACAAAAGACAAACACCTTTTCAAAAAATTAGATACACCAAGGGAACATTTCATGCAACGATGGGCTCAATAAAGGACAGAAATGGTATGGACCTAACAGGAGCAAAAGTTATTAAGAATAGGTAGCAAGAATACACAGAAGAACTGTACAAAAAAGATCTTCAGGACCCAGATAATCACGAAGGTGTGATCACTCCCACTCACGTAGAGCCGGACATCCTGGAATGTGTCAGGTGGGCCTTAGGAAACGTCACTATCAACTAAGCTAGTGGAGGCGATGCAATACCAGTTGAGCTATTTCAAATCCTGAAAGATGATGCTGTGAAAATGCTGCACTCAATACGTCAGCAAATTTGGAACACTCAGCAGTAGCCACAGGACTGGAAAAGGTCAGTTTTCCTTCCAATCCCAAAGAAAGGCTATGCCAAAGAAGGCTCAAACTACCGCACAGTTGCACTCATCTCACACGCTAGTAAAGTAATGCTCAAAAATTCCCCAAGCCAGGCTTCAGCAATATGTGAACCATGAAAATCCAGATGTTCAAGCTGGTTTTAGAAAAGGCAGAAGAACCAGAGATCAAATTGCCAACATCCACTGGATCATGGAAAACGCAAGAGAGTTCCAGGAAAACATCTATTTCTGCTTTATTGACTATGTCAAAGCCTTTGACTGTGTGGATCACAATAAACTGTGGAGAATTCTGAAGGGCATGGGAATATCAGACCACCTGGCCTGCCTCTTGAGAAACTTGCATACAGGTAAGGAATCAACAGTAAGAGCTGGACGTGGAACAACAGACTGGTTCCAAATAGGAAAAGGAGTACGATAAGGCTGTATACTGTCACCCAGCTTACTTAACTTATATGCGGATTACATCATGAGCAATGCTGGGATGGAGGAAGCACAAGCTGGAATCAAGACTGCCGGGAAAAATATCAATAACCTCAGATATGCAGACAACACCACCCTTATGGCAGAAAGTGAAGAAGAACTAAAGATCCTCTTGATGAAGTGGAAGAGGAGAAGGAAAAGGTTGGCTTAAAGCTGAACATTCAGAAAACTAAGATCATGGCACCTGGCCCCATCATTTCATGGCAAATAGATTGGGAAACACTGGAAACAGTGCCTGACTTTATTTTTCTGGGCTCCAAAATCACTGCAGATGGTGACTGCAGCCATGAAATTAAAAGACACTTGCTCCTTGGGAGGAAAATTGTGACCAACCTAGACAGCATATTTAAAAGCATAGACATTACTTGGCCAACAAAAGTCCGTCTAGTCAAGGCTATGGTTTTTCCAAGAATCATGTATGGATGTGAGAGTTGGACTATAAAGAATGCTGAGCACCAAAGAATTGATGCTTTTGAACTGTGGTGTTGGAGAAGACTCTTGAGAGTCCCTTGCACTGCAAGGAGATGCAACTATTTCATCCTAAAGGAGATCAGTCCTGGGTATTCGTTGGAAGGACTGATGTTGAAGCTGAAACCCCATTAATTTGGCCACCTGATGCAGAGAGCTGACTCATCTGAAAAGATCCTGATGCTGGGAAAGATTGAAGGAAGGAGGAGAAGGGGATTACAGAGGATGAGATGGTTGGATGGTATCACCGACACAATGGACATGGGTTTGGGTGGACTCGGGGAGTTGCTGATGGACAGGGAGGTCTGGTGTACTGCGGTTCATGGGGACGCAAAGAGTCAGATGCGACTGAACTGAACTGAACTGAACAGACTTAAAGGAGATATTGACAGCAACACAATCACAGTAGGAGACTTTAACACCCCACTCACACCAATGGACAGATCATCAAAACAGAAAATTAATAAGGAAATATGTATTAAATAATACATGAGATGAGAGGCATCTCATTGATATCTTTAGGGCATGCCATTCAATGCAGAAGAATACACTTTCATCTCAAGTGTACACAGAATATTCTCCAGGATAGACCACACCTTGGCTACAAACCAAACTTACAGAAAATTTAAGAAAATTAAAATCATATCACGCATGTTCTTCGACCACAAGTTATGAAACTGGATAAAAATCAGAGGAGGAACACTGTAAGAAACACAAACACATGGAGGTTAAACAACACATTTTTAATTAATCAATAGGTTACTGAAGAAATCAAAAGGGAAATCAAAAAATTCCTAGAAACAAATGACAATGAAAACAAAACAACTCACAACCTATGGGGTGCAGCAAAAGCAGTTTCAAAGAGGTCAGTTTATAGCAATACATATCTACCTCGAGAAACAAGAAAAACATCGAATGGACAATCTAACTTGGCACCTAAGACAACTGGAACTAGAACAATAAAAACAAAACAAAACAAAAATAGTAGAAGGAAAAAATCATATACATCCAAGCAGAAATAAAATAAAAAGAAACGAAACAATAGTAATGATTAATAAAACTCAAAGCTGGTTCTTTGTGAGGAAAAGCAATTGACAAACTTATCTAGAGGCAACAAGATAAAAACAGAAGAATCCAACCAACAAACCTAGAAATGAAAAAGGAGAGGTTACAACAGCCAATGCAGAAATACGAAGGATTCTAAGAGACTATTAAGAACAACTCTATGGCAATAAAATGGATAACCTGGAAGAAATGGACCCAGCTGAAGACTAGCAGGGGAGTACTCTTTCTTCCCTCTTCTGTCTGCATCAGAAGCTTTCTCTATCTCTTTTATACTTCCAGTTCTGTTCAGTTCAATCACTCAGTCGTGTCCGACTCTTTGCGACCCCATGAATCGCAGCACGCCAGGCCTCCCTGTCCATCACCAACTCCCGGAGTTCACTCAAACTCATGTCCACCGAGTTGGTGACGCCATCCAGCCATCCCATCCTCTGTCGTCCCCTTCTCCTTCTGCCCCCAATCCCTCCGAGCATCAGGGTCTTTTATACTTTAATAAAACTTTTTTTTTTTTTTTTTAACACAAAAGCGCTAAGCAATCAAGCCCCAGACTGAATTATTCTCCTCTGGAGACCAAGGATCCCAGTGTCTGTTTTGGTTCAGCAACAAACTTTCATCTTGCAGGCTCATTTGGGATTCTTCAGGACACGATAAGGATGCTTGAAGTTCTAGTTCTTTGTTCTTCTACCTAACACGTTTTCTGCTCTGCCTTACTAACTCTATGGTGTGCTTGTGTGAATGAATGACACACCCTGCATGAACCAAGTGAAGAGCCCTGCTCTGTGGTTCGACAGTGATCTCATATGGCTTATGGCAGAAACCTGTCATGGGATTATACTACCTGCCAGTGCCAAGAGGCACCCAATGTCTCCTCTGGGAACTGATCAGAAATGGGCAAAGCAAGTGAACTGAACTCTCCTTTCTTGGTCAAACATTTCGGTCTCTTTGACCGTTTCATAATCTCTTGGGAATTAGAACTACTAACCTAATCTGTTGGATCATAGACTTTCAAGGGACTTGAGATCTAAGCTGTTAATGGGTACTGTTACTTAAGTCTCAAACTTGAGTTGGTAGTCAGGAAGTGCCTAGCCAACCTAGGAGTCAAAAGTTCAGAAGCTAGATGGAGCTCTATATCTGAGAGCATCACTCAGGTGAAAGGTTACTCAGGAAGTACAGTTGACTTCTTCCTTTAATAATGCTAGCTCTTAGTGGGCCAGAGGAGGTTCTCCAGAGGTTTTTGTCCTAACTCCTTAGATATTCTTTCTGTGGAATCTGTGGGAGTGAACTGGAAGGACTGGCCCTAATAACTCAAGAACAAAAACACTTTTTCCCTCACTGGCCAGCCTGTCACCAGCTCTTTTGCTATTGCTTATACTAGTGTGGTGATGCTTGGAAGGAACGTCTCAGTTTTATGTTCATACCAGTCTTAGTGTGGTCAGAAATATACTCAGGGTTGCACACAGCACTCAGGTGATGAATGTTTCCCCCAACAGTCTCAGCTTGGGAGGCATACCAGAAGGTTACTCTGCACCCTGGGTGGCATCAGAAGCAAGAATGCTTTTAATGGTGAGGAACTGGACATCAGTATGGGATGTCATCAGATCTACACCTGGTGCTTCTCTACCCCACCTCAGTGGTAGAACTAGGAGGGATGAGTACGGGGCCTGCATCAGTAAGGGGCAGACTGAGTCCAACCACAGAAGGAAAGCTTCTGTGTAAAGTCTGTCTACACCCCCATCTAGAGCAGGGGATGACATCTCCAGTAGAAAGATGGTGCTAGTCGATTTTTTTCTCTCTTGCAGATGGGAGCTAACAATTCCAGACTCATTCCTTTGAAGTGTATCCTGAAAAACTGGGATCGATTTGATCCCAGAGCTTAAAGAAGACATGCCTGATCTTCTATGCGAACACTATGTGATACTGCATGGCCACGGTATCCATTGGAGGATGGCAAACCATGGCTGGTTGGAGGATCTCTTAATTATAATACTGTTTTACAATTAGATAGGTTCTGTGGAAAACAAGGGCTATGGGTAGAAGGAGCATATGTATTGCTTTTTTTTGTTGTTGTTCTCTCTCTGCAATATACGTCAGATGTATGCCCTAAGGGTATAGATTTGGGTATGATACCTTCAGCTCCCTCCTGTCCTCCTATTTTGCCCCCATACGTGGGGCTCCAAACTGAGGAGACTGAAAGTCAAAGAATCCTCCCCCCTTGCCCCCGCACTTCTTGATCTCAGTTAAACCCAAAACTGAGATTCAAACTGCCCAGGTAGATGTCCAAAGAACCCCTGTCTCAGTACTACCTCAGACTACTCTGGTTTCAACAGAAGCTCAGACAATTGAAGTAAGAGAAGTTCAGATAGCAAAAACTAAGGGTGAAATACAGGATGAGATGGAGGACTGGAGACAAAGAGATAAAGAAAATCATGTTTCTCCAACCTATTCCTGGGATCATATGCACAGAACTGCCAGAGAGGCTGAGGAACAGCCACACAAGCTGTTTCCTCTTTAGGAAGCACCCACTGGGAAAAGTAATCAGTCTCTGAGAGTTAATACGTGCTTTCCTTACCAATAAATACAAATAATCAAGGAGTAACTGGGAGACTATTTAGAGGACCCCCCAAAATATATTAGAGGTTTTAAAGGTGTTACTCTGCCTTATTGCCTTACTTCGAAGGATGTGATGTATATCTTGGGACAAACACTGACTCCCAACTTAAAAACTTGAGTTTTGGGGAAACCTATTACTTTTGGTGATGAATGGCTTGGTAATGAATCAGTAGCGAAAAGAGAGGATGAGACAGTCACCCTACCCACTGGGAATCAGACAGTCCCAATTATAGAACCAGACTGGGACTATAACATGGCCAAAGGATGATGAGATTTGAGTCGTTTTGTCAGATGTATTCTTAACGGACTCAGGCAAGAGCATGCAAAGACTTCAAACTATGACAAATTGGCCAACATAGAACAGGAGGAGAAGGAAGCACCTGGTAAATTCCTAGATAAACTGAGAGAAGCCCTTCTCAGATACACTGAGTTTGATCCTGAAAGTTAAGAGGGAGGAGTGATCTTAAAAGATAGATTACTCACTCAGTCAGTTCTAGATATCCATCGTAAGCTATTAAAACAAGCATGGGCCAAATCGGTTTTTAGATAATCTGCTGAAACTGGCTCGGTCTATTATGGCAGGGAATATGAGGGAAAGAAAGAAAGACAGACAAAGACAAAGGAACAGAGAGAAGCATTTGTAATGCCTGTCAGAACCGTTCTTTTTTTTTTTTTTTCCGTTTCTTTTTATTATTATTATTTTACTTTACAATATTGTATTGGTTTTGCCATACATCAACATGCATCCAATGTTCATCGCAGAACCGTTCTTAAACAACCTGAGAAAAATTTCCCGAGAGGTAAAAAGGGATGAGCTTGCTATTACTGTGAAAAGGACGGGCACCCTAAGCAGGATTGCCCTCAGACATCTATGCTGCCGCCAGCTCCGTATACAGTCCGCAAGGGAGACTTCAGTCTGCACTGGAGGAGAGACTGCCCCCAGAAGTGTAGGTTTCAGGGGTCAGACTCTCAAGACAAATCAGGACTCAAGGTGCCTGGAGGTCCCCGGACAAGCTCCCGTCCTAATTACCCCCGAGATACCCTGGGTATAAGTAACCGCGTGGGGCCAATCTGTTGATTTCCTTTTAGACACTGGGGCAGTTTACTCTGGAGAAGGCAATGGCACCCCACTCCAGTACTCTTGCCTGAAAATCCCATGAACGGAGGAGCCTGGAGGGCTGCAGTCCATGGGGTCGCTAAGAGTCAGACACGACTGAGCGACTTCACTTTCAATTTTCACTTTCATGCATTGGAGAAGGAAATGGCAACCCACTCCAGTGTTCTTGCCCTGGGAATCCCAGGGACCGGGGGCCTGGTGGGCTGCATAGAGTCGGACACGACTGAAGTGACACAGCAGCAGCAGCAGCAGCAGCAGCAGCAGCTTACTCTGTGCTTACTGAAGCACCTGACCCACTTTCTTCCCGACCTGCTTCTGTAGTGGGATTGTAAAACCAAAAGGTTTTACTTCAGTTGTTCTTTATGCTGTAACTGAGACTCTGTGCTATTTTCACACGAGTTTCTAATCATGCCAGTCTCCCTCCCCTTTTGGAGAGGGATGTACTGAGCAAGGATGTACTCTGTTTCCATGAATATGAAGCCCTGCTTTCTTCTCCATTTAATTGAACAAAATAGAAATCTTAGAGGATGGGCTGATGGAAATTCTGTGGGTTGAGCACAATATGCTCTTCCTGTAGTTGTCAAGCTCAAAGACCCTCCCTTATTTCCACATGAGGAGCAGTATCCACTGAAACCTGAGTTTAAGGAAGAGTTAAGCACTGAAGAATTGATGCTTTTGAACTGTGGTGTTGGACAAGACTCTTGAGAGCCCCTTGGGCTACAAGGAGATCCAACCAATCCATTGGAAAGGAGGTCAGCCTTGGGTGTTCTTTGGAAGGAATGATGCTAAAGCTGAAACTCCAGTACTTTGGCCACCTCATGCGAAGAGTTGACTCATTGGGAAAGACTCTGATGCTGGCAGGAATTGGGGGCAGGAGGAGAAGGGGACGACAGAGGATGAGATGGCTGGATGGCATCACCGACTCAATGGACGTGAGTGTGAGTGAACTCCGGGAGTTGGTGATGGACAGGGAGGCCTAGAGTGCTGCGATTCATGAGGCTGCAAAGAGTCGGACACGACTGAGCGACTGAACTGAGCTGAACTGAACCGAAAACTCATCCTTGAGAATTTAAAGGAACAGGGGATATTAATTCCCTGAAACAGTCCCTGAAACACTCCTATTTGGGGTATAAAGAAATCAAGTGGTGAATGGAGACTAGTTCAAGATTTACAAATAATAAATGAGCCTGTAGTTCCTGTACACCACACCATGTGGTACCTAATGCTTATACTCTGTTGTCTGAAGTTCCTGAGGGAGCCACGTATTTCTCAGTAATTTATTTATTTATTTTTTTTCTAATTTTATTTTATTTTTAAACTTTACATAATTGTATTAGTTTTGCCAAATATCAAAATGAATCCACCACAGGTATACATGTGTTCCCCATCCTGAACCCTCCTCCCTCCTCCCTCCCCATACCATCCCTCTGGGTCATCCCAGTGCACTAGCCCCAAGCATCCAGTATCGTGCATCGAACCTGGACTGGCAACTCGTTTCTTACATGATATTTTACATGTTTCAATGCCATTCTCCCAAATCTTCCCACCCTCTCCCCTCCCACAGAGTCCATAAGACTGTTCTATACATCAGTGTCTCTTTTGCTGTCTTGTACACCGGGTTATTGTTACCATCTTTCTGAATTCCATATATATGCGTTAGTATACTGTATTGGTGTTTTCCTTCTGGCTTACTTCACTCTGTATAATAGGCTCCAGTTTCATCCACCTCATTAGAACTGATTCAAATGTATTCTTTTTAATGGCTGAGTAATACTCCAGTAATTTATTTTAAAGATGCCTTTTAGTTAGTGCCTTTGGCAGAAGAAAGTCAATTTCTATTTGCCTTTGAAGACTCTATGCAGCCAGCTTCTCAGATAACCTGGAAAGTGTTGCCCCAGGGATTTCGGCCAGCCCTCACCTATTTGGGCAAAGTTTGTCACAGATTCTACAAAACTTGAATAGCTCCAAAACAGTGGTACTACAATATGTAAATGATATTTTGCTCTGTGCTGAGATAGAGGAAGCTTGCTCACAAGCCTCAAAGATTTCTTAAACTTCTGACAGGCTGCAGTTACAAGGCATCAAGAGAAAAAGGCTCAGCTTTGTCAACAATCTGTTAGATATCTGGACCTAATAATATTAGAAGGGACCAGAGCCATAGGCCCAGAGAACTAAACCTATATTAAATCTTCACCTACCTATGACTTAAATACAATTGAGGATATTTTAGGAATCACAGGTTACTGGTGTCTTTTGATTCTGCATTATGGGGAACTTGCATGGCCTTTAAATAAACTTATAACTGAGACCCAGCAGCCCCAAACTGGCAAACTGTTTTGGTCTCCAGATACTCAAAAGGTTTTTAAGGCTCTTCAGACTACTCTCCTGCAATATCCCTTTGAGCTTGCCCACAGGGTCAGAATTTAATTTGCTTGTCCCTGAAAGAAAAGGCATGGCCTTGGGAGTTTTGACACAACCCTGTGGGCCTCACCAGCAACCTATTGGCTGTTTAAGTAGAGAATTAGACCCGATTTCATGTGGGTGGCCACACTGTCTAAGAGTAATTGGGGCAATGGCTTTATTAACACCTGAGGCCTTAAAAATAAATAATGGATGAAATGTTACTGTACTGACTTCTCATGACGTGAGTGCAATCTTACAATCTAAGGTTAATACTTGGATGACAGTGTTGGCTTCTTGAATATCAGTCATTGCTGTTAGAGGACCAGTAAGTGAGCTTAAAATTTGTGGCAATTTAAATTCTGCCACTTTCCTTCGTGAGAAGGAAAATGAAACTCCTGATCATGATTGTTTCCAATTTCTAACTTTAAATTATACAGCTCTCGAAGATCGAATGGATACCCCATTAGACAATCCTGACGTGGAAATATTTACAGATGGCATTTTGTTGTTGTTCGCAATGGGAAGCATTAAGCAGGTTACTCCGTGGTGACATATGAATAGGTTTTAGAAGGAAAATTTCTCCCCAGGGAACCAGTGATCAGTTAGTGGAGCTTGTGGCCCTGACCTGAGCTCTAGAGTTAAGCAAAGCCACCGAGTAAATATCCGCACTGATTTTAGTATGCTTATTTGACTTTACATGCTCATGTTGCAATATGGAAAGAAAGGCAGTTTAAAATGGTAACAGGAGAACCTATTAAGCTTTCCAGAGAGACCAAGAGACTTTTAGCTGGTATATATTGTCCTAAAGTAGCTGTTATGCATTAAAAAAGGGCACAGTAGGGTAGGGATGTGGAACAGGAACAATCACAATATACTGAGGAAGAATTAGAAAGATATGAGAAAGAGGAGCTAAGATTACTGATAAAGGTTGGTTACAGTCCCAGGACATATAATTAATTTCTGAAAATGCTTAATGGAAAATTCCTAAGGGTTTATACCAGAGTTTTCATTTAGGTGCAGAGAGTACTTACCAGATGACTTCTCACTTGTTTCAAGTAATGGAAAATGTAATGAAAACTATAAAGAACATTATAAAAAGATGTGATGTTTGTTTAAAAAAAAAAAGAAAAACCCTAAAACTGAAAGCTAGCAAAATCTGGATTATAATAAAGGGGAAAATATCCTGGAAAGGACCAGCAAATTGATTTTACTCATAGACCAAAATTTAATGTATATTCTTGCTTACAAGTTTAGGTGGATTTAATTTTACTGGATGGATTGAGGCTTTTCCCTGTTGCAGTCAACAGGCTAAGGAAGTTATAAGAATTTTAATCCATGAAAGTATCCCCAGGTTTGGGCTACCACAGAGCCTTCAGAGTGACAATGGCTCCGCCTTTAAAGGTACTGTAACTCAGTGGGTGTCTAAAGCTCTAGGAATGCAATATCACTTACACTGTTCCTGGAGACCCCAATCCTCAGGAATGGTTGAAATAGCTAATGACATTATCAAAAGGTATTTCCACAAATTAACTCAAAAGATGCAGGACAATTAGATTTAAGTTCTACCCATAGCTTTAATGAGGGCTCGGACCACCCCATAAAAGGAGGGATTGTCCCTTTGAATATTTTTATGAAAAGTCTTTCTTATGCACAGACATTGGTATAGACCATAAAGCATTAGGATTAACTAATCATGTAACTCAACAGGAATTAATGAAACCCTGAGAAGTGACTCCTGACAGCCTCTATTTGAACCAAAACCATGGTCCTGATAAACAACGTTGGGATCTTGGGGCCAATTCCTCAGACCTCTCTGGGAAGGCCCTTACGAGGTTATTCTTCTTCCACAGCTGTCAAAGTGGCAGGAACTTGATTCATAGGTGCATCACACTCCAGTTAAGAGATGGTGCCTGACCAGAATTAAATGACATCATTTTATGTCGTTACTTTCTATGCCCTGACTTTGGACTTTTCAGATGGGCCTGATAATCTAAGTCAGCCTACTTCTGCTGACTCCAAAAATCCTGAATCTGCCATTTGATCCTCAAGGCAATGCCTTCCTGTCCTGGGCTCCCGCCAATGCTGCATGCCACAATGGGTCTAACCGCTGGGTGTGCAGAGTGCTCCCGACTCCCTTAGTGGAAGGCTTCCCATGGTGGGCATCTCCACTTCAAGGAAAAAACTTTCTCCAAGTCTGTGAATACCTCCAACAACAATGATATACAATGGCTCTTCCTAGTCTGATGACATTTAACAACCTTAAGATGGACTGGTGCAACACTTTGTACTTTTAACTGTGGACATAATGTGACTTTTAATTTTTGGCCTTTTACCTGATACTTATCAAATATGAGATGAGATTATATGGCTAACTCCTGAAAAAGGAAGTCATATCTACTGCCCCTACCAGCTGGGAACAAACACAGACATCCCCAGAAGTTAGCCAACAGCTTAATTATAATGACTGAAATTTTGCCTCAAAAAACATGCAAACGTAATCATTCCCCTGATTTCCAACCCCAGTTCAGGTCCTCCCTTTGCCTGGCCAGGAATTGATTGTAGCTGGATATCTCAGTCACGCTGGCTTGCTCCAAATGGGATCTATTGGATATGTGGCATTGTTTCCCTCTGGCTGGATAGGGAGATGTACCCTAGGTCTAGCTTTAACTCATGGCTTCTTATTTTCAGAGCTTCCAGAAAAGCCTGCTAATTTATCACATCATAAAACTCGGTGGGCAAGGTTTGTATTTCACTGGCATGATTATTTGGCTGCAGCGTTTGTTCCCTCTCTGGGAACTACAGATGTTATGCTACAAGTGGATGTTTTGATTAATTTTACTCAATGGGCTTTACAAGATTCTGAAAAAGCGATTTCAGCTCTTAATGATGAACAAACGCAAATTAGAAAGGTGGTTTTACAAAACAGATTAGCCTTAGATATTCTGACAGCTGCACAAGGAGGAACTTGTGTCATTATTACTACCCAGTGCTCTTCATATATACCTGATATGACCACTAATGTTACTCACTTTACTAAACACATGAGCAAGATGATCCTGGCTATGGATACTCCCGAAGCCTCAACTGCCTCACTTTGGAGGAAGTTAACTAGTTCCCTACAATGGAAAACTATCTTAATTACAGTAACTCTGATTGTTCTGTTTTGCTGTTTACTCCCTGCATCTGTAACTGTGTAGCTGGATTTATTTCTAGTCGCATGAATGCTTTTTAGTTACAAATGGTTGCTCAAACTCCCATAAGAGCTACAGTTTCCTCCATTTACTACTTGGGGTCCCTGGATCAGAGACCCTCAATATGAGGTTTAGGGGAATCTGTTGCCTCACCAATTTAGGAACAATGCCCCTTATCAGCTCGGAAGATGTTATGAAACAAGAATGATGCCCCTTTCCCTAAGCAACATAATTGTCCTAAAAGAAAAGGTTGGGGGAGGGGGTGGGGGTGGGTGGCGGATCAGAGTGTAACAGGCAGGAAGGGCATTTGCCATTCTGTCATGTCTACTTTTATGTCACAAGCAAGAGAAATTTTAGATTCCATTGTATTCAACAATTTATTTCCACAGAATGTGAATGTCCCATATTCATTTCTCCAAGCTACTACACCTTGCCCAAGAATGGATCAGGAAGGCTGAGACTCACTTTTCTGAAGCAGTTCTTGGATATTAGCTGTCAGGGGACATTCAACTTTATGGAGATCCAATATGTTTTCTTCTTTTGTGTGCCATTTCTCAAGGACTCTGTTCTTTATCCGTTCCCAGAAAACAGGAATGAGCAGAGCTGCACGCAGTTATCAGGACTGAGATCATGGGAAAGAGTACCATGGATTCCCTTCAGTGACTCCTTCAGTGACCCTCTTCAGTGACCTTTACTTAAGGATTTTCCACTTTGTTGCAACTGGTGGAATTTCATTCTTTTAAGGGCTGAGTAATCATTTTATTGACAATATATAAGCATGCATTTCTGCAAATAAAGTACCCTTGTTTCACTCGAGACTTGGGTCCCCTGCGTCCTTCTGCTCGTCAACTCCGGTCCCCAGGCCCAAGTCTACAAAGACCGTGACAAGTGGTGCCCAAAAAGGCACCTAGTGAATGCCTTTGGCAAGCGAACAGAGTGACTGTTAGGACCTACAGAGGTCGGTAATTGCGGGGTTATGGGACAAAGGGCTGGAAAGCCCCACCGCTTTTCTACTTTACTTCATCATTTATTTAAGGTTCAAGGACTTTGGTTTCACCTCAACGGAAAGAGGCTTGCCTCCAAACACTGGTTGAATATAATCCCTGGTTCCCTGAAGAAGACAGTTTCAATTTAGAAATTTGGAACGGGTTAAAAAAAAAAAAAAGTTAAACGAGCCACAAGATGGAGAGAAAATATTCCAATAGGTTTCTGGCCCTTGTTCGGTTCAGTTCAGTCGCTCAGTTGTGTCCGACTTTTGCGACCCCATGAATCGCAGCACACCAGGCCTCCCTGTCCATCACAAACTCCTGGAGTTCACTCACACTCATGTAATGCCATCCAGCCATCTCATCCTCTGTCGTCCCCTTCTCCTCCTGCCCCCAATCCCTCCCAGCATCAAGTCTTTCCAATGAGTCAACTCTTCGCAGGAGGTGGCCAAAGTGCTGGAGTTTCAGCTTCAGCCTCATTCTTTCCAAAGAAATCCCAGGGCTGATCTCCTTCAGAATGGACTGGTTGGATCTCCTTGCAGTCCAAGGGACTCTCAAGAGTCTTGTCCAACACCACAGTTCAAAAGCATCAATTCTTTGGTGCTCAGCTTTCTTCTAGTCCAACTCTCACATCCATACATGACCACTGGAAAAACCATAGCCTTGACTAGATGCACCTTTGTTGGCAAAGTATGTCTCTGCTTTTCAATACACTATCTAGGTTGGTCATAACTTCCCTTCCAAGGAGTAAGCGTCTTTTAATTTTATGGCTGCAGTCACCATTTGCAGTGATGTTGGAGCCCCACCCCACCCCACCGCCAAATAAGGTCTGACACTGTTTCCCCATCTATTTCCCATGAAGTGATGGGAACAGATGCCATGTAGGCCCTCATAAAAGCTGTGATCTTGCCATTTCAAGGCAGTTCTAGCCCGCCTTATATTCGTCAACAAGTGGAACGCTCATTATACAAATATAAATTAGATGATAAGACTTTGCAAAAGGCCCAATTAAAACAACATAAAGTGTTTCAAAACTTTCCCACTATCCCTGCTCTGGCTGTCCTAAGTGCTCCTTCTCCTCTTGTAATGGACATGAAACCAAAGGTCCCCTCGATTCAAGGACAAAATAAATCTGATGATGATTCTTCTGATGTTCTCTTTGACACTAAAGCCAACAATACTTTTTCTGATGACAATGATAAGCCCCTAGCATACATTCATGTTTATAAAAACAGACAATACACTCATTCTCCTTCACGACAAAGGAGAAGGATTTACTGGCTTTACAATCTTGAGTCTCTGAGGCTGATGATCTTTTTGCCTTCCCTGTGTTAAAAAATATTAATGCTCAAGGACAACTAATACCTCAATATGAAGACCTTGATTTTTCTCACATACAACAAATGAAAAAGACTTTAACTCTGTACTTCCCTCATTCACCTTTTACTAAACAACTGTTAAACACTATGACATCTTCTATTGAAAACTTTATTCCTGTGATTTACAAATTTTGATAAAAGCTCTTCTTAAAACAAGAAAATATGTTCAACAGATAATGT